>NC_084992.1:16206799-16421799 GCF_963691925.1 Scomber scombrus | reverse complement strand
TTTCTAATAATATTACATATATATATATGTATTTACTCAATAATTCCATGAGCATAACTCATTTCATTAGTAATCCTTAACATTATTTTCTGACATTACTTTACTGTTATCCTGCCATCACTTCAAGACCCATCTTCACCTTTATTGTTAAAACTGTTGATAAACCCATGATAATAAACTGGGAAGCCTGGGCTGGGATTTAGTGTTTCCTCATTCAACTTCAATGTGTGTATGAAAGGGCTAACTTGAGTGATTAGTGCGTCAACTTCTAATAATTCTAGCTTTATCTGTATATGATTATATATACAGTGCTTGCTTTTATGTCTCTCAAAGAAAATCCTAACTGGCAGCGGTGGGATTTGAACCCACGCCTCCACAGAGACTGGAGCCTAAATCCAGCGCCTTAGACCGCTCGGCCACGCTACCATATACATAGTCTAATTATTAGTCTGGTCTACGATGTAGGAAGAGCCTGAGAGGAAGTTTTGATTAAGGGTAACAATGCTGCATTATTCCAGCTCAACTGTCCGTTTCTCTTTCTAAACATATTCACATGCTGACAATACTGTAACTGTACTGTGTTTTGTCCTGATATGTACACATACTGTTCTGTCTACCTTTCAATGCAGCTTTTATATCATGTTGTACCCATTTTTAGAAATAAAAAAACTTGTTATCAGCTGCTGATGATGTATATTAGACATGACATCATATTTAACATCAGCTTTGATTTTACGGGATGAGTCCAAACGAGGGATAGAGACTTTCTGGCTGATGTATCAAAGCCCACAGTGTAATCCATTGAATGCCACTGAGACAGAAAGAGATTGTTGGCAGCGGTGGGATTCGAACCCACGCCCCCGAAGAGACTGGAGCCTTAATCCAGCGCCTTAGACCGCTCGGCCACGCTACCTATGGAAACGTTGACATGAGAGGACACTACGGCACATTGATAAAATAAATTATCCATTAATGACTCCCAGCAGATTTTCGGGGCAGTGTCACACAGTTCACCCTTTCTAAATCAGGACAGTCAATACTAAAAAAAAAAGTGTTGTGTTGATCTTACGATGAGGTCACCTGCTGACATGCCACATTTGTTCTGCAGTGTGCGCATCCATATATGTGTGTGTATCTGCTGTGTGTAATGCATACATCAGCGTGGTAGCGTGTGAGCAGCAAATCAGAACATGTAGTGCAGAGTAAATATGACCTATAACGTATTCAGGCTGTTAACTCAAATGCACATTATAACTTGTGCTGACAGTTGTGGCGCACAGTCACGCAATCTGCAGTTTTTGCTGTTAAATTTTGCTAGGAAAACCAACTGCATGGTCTGTCACTATAGCTACAAAGCAGGCTCATGCTTCATGCAGAAATGGATGAATGGAGATAAAATGCCATATTGAAAAATGAAAAGATGTATTGGACTCAAAGAACCTAAAAAATAAAGACAACCATGTCTGTCTTTCTCACCCTGTACTCCAGTGATCAGTATATCCACCGCCGTCCTGTATCTACGTATGGCAGAGCTAAATTCTCCCTCCTTCTCCTTCTCCATGGCGGCTGTTAGCTCAGTAGCAGCTTGGTTCAAATACCCCGCGTCTCCTTCTAGATTGGCTGACGGCAGTGAGAACAATTCTGAGTGGTCGCAGGAGGAATCGGATCTGTCTGAAATAGAAAAAAAGGAGCACGAGAGAATGAGTCTCTAATATAGTTCCTCTTTGAAAGATCTTTCTGAGAGATTATTAATCAGTCAACACATTTTTGATTGGTCTCCGGGACGGATTTCATCAGTATCTTCATTCTTACAGTATCAGCATTAAAAAATTTCTACTTGAATCAATTCCACATGACCTATTTTTTACATTACCATAAGTGAAAGTACGTATGAGCTTGAAAAAGACACCTTGGCAGCGGTGGGATTCGAACCCACGCCCCCGAAGAGACTGGAGCCTTAATCCAGCGCCTTAGACCGCTCGGCCACGCTACCTGTACACAGCCATATTTTCATCTCCTATTTTTCCTTTAATGCAAAATTCCCCAATTGAGATGAGGATCTAAAGGCCAATGAGAACTTCTAAATAACAATATGCATTTTAGTGCACAGTTCATTCAACAACTTGTCTGTTTCTACAGTCTAAGTATTCAGAACTGAAAAACTTCCTTGGCAGCAGTGGGATTTGAACCCACGCCCCCAAAGAGACTGGAGCCTTGATCCAGCGCCTTAGACCGCTCGGCCACGCTACCCATAAAATCTATCACATGAGAGGACACTACGGCAGATTGATCAAATAAGTTATCCATCAACGACTCCCAGCAGACTTACGGTGCAGCGTCCACGCTATCTCTGAACACACACCAAGCTCAAACTAAATATCATATTCATCACCACTCTGCTGGGTTGCAGGACTGTATACGTCATAACTACATGATCATCTGTCAGTGGTGTTATATTCCACAAACTGGTATCTTGTTGCTTGAATGTCAGCTGAACATTACCCCATGAAGCCACTTACTGTACAGTACATATGCCTATTTTCATAAACTGGAGCTGGATCAATGCAATAGAAGGAGTGAGGAAGCTTTAGCATTATTAATTTAACATTAAAAAAGCATTGCTAATCTTGATTGATACTGAGAGCAGTGGTATTATTTTACATGTGCATGTTCACATTTATTTTCACCTTGTTTGTAGCAGGGATCAAAGACAGCCAGGTCATTATCAGACAGTGGAGGTGGAACTTCCTCTTTTGGGAAGGGCACATGCTCTTCTGCCACAGAGTCGAAGAGGGAATCAAACTCTTCCTGAGACTCCTGTGATTGGTGGGTTCTGGCTGGAGATGGGTCAGGAGATGGGTCAGGAGATGGGTCAGGAGATGGGACTGGAGGCGGAGACATGGACCAAAAGGTCAAAACAAGGTCAAAAAAGAAACAGACAGAAATAAAACTTTAGATTTCTTATATCTGGCAGTTTTGTTCACCCACTGCACCTCTGTCATCCAGCTCTGTATCACTAAGCTCATCTTCTCCTCCTTCTTCTTCTCTTGGAGAGCCTCCCATTTCGCTGTAGGCTTCAACTGCCGCCTCCGGTTCTCCCACTTCTAACCCCACGTTGGTGCCAAGATCTTGGGGTAAAGTGGGTGCCTCCCTCCCCGCCTCTTCCTCTGCAGGCTCACAGTCTGAGGCTCTCCGTTTGGGAAGGGGGATGAGAGGTGGGGGCAGAGGCCCACCAGAGGCTACGATGGTGGGATCCAGAGGCCTCGTGACCTCACCACCCTGAGAGATGGGAGGAAGAAAAAGAAGAGGTGGGGAAAGAGAAAATATAGGATGGAAGAAGGACACAGGGGGTATGTGGAAAGCAATAAGAATGGACAGAGGCAAAGCAAAATGACTCCAACAACATTATGACTTTGCTTGTGTTCTGATTATCTGCGGCTATTACATGACTGTTTCACTTCCTGTAAAAGCGTGTGTGCGTGCGTGTGTGTGTGTGTGTGTGTGTGTGTGTGTGTGTGTGTGTGTGTGTGTGTGTGTCTTACTCTGAAGAAGTCCTTGAGCTGTGGGCTGTTGTACAGTGCAGGTATGGTAGTGGTGAATAGTAGCATAGCTTCTGCAGCATTCCTCCTCTCCTCAATCACAGCCTCATCAAACCTTCCTGAAACAGAACCAGATATTATAATGATGACAATGATGATTACGCTAAGAAATGACATTGTATAGAAGAAATAAAAATGAATAGAAATGTTGGTAAGTTGTGTAATGCTTATTTACTAACATGTTTGTTCAAATAAATGGTCATTTTTTGAGGCTGTATTATGCAAACGTTGCCAGTATGTAATGGGAGGAGGGGGAAATGTCACAACAATTATGATGACATCCTACACAGATCCTCAACAGCAATGCCTAAAATACACAAAAGGCTACAAACTACATCTTAACATATATATATATATATGTACATACATTTCCAGCTCCTGTAGTTCACAAAATAACCCAAATAGTCAGTAAGTAAATGTAGAGACTGCTTATGTATAGAATATATCACAATCTTTGCTCATTATACCAAAAACTTGTGCACGGGGAAATGGAGGAAACTCCTCCTGTCGTCTGAACAGGTTCCTGTGTGTGTAGGCCAACTCTCCGTGGAGCTTCTTCAGCTCTGAGAACCTCCTCCACACGACCACCTCCTTCACATCTTCCGGATGACGCTTGGACACAAACTACAAATCAGAGAGGAAAGAGGAAGGATTGGCTTATTGGTTAGATGTTTAGTTTTTATTATCAGATCAGGGTTTTTCCTACATTCACTCATTTCAATGGAAATTGTGTTGGCATTGTGAGTAATAGTACTGGAAAACATTTAAAGGATGGATAAGGAAAAGTAGCTTAATGTCCAATTATTGACACTCCAGACAATGATTAATTTATTTGAAACAAGTCATGAGTCAGTTCAGTTATTCTGTGTGAACATGTTGGTGTAAAAATAGTGGCATCAGGGTGACATCAGGGCTTGAATCAGATAGAGCTACAAAGAAATAATCTCTTCTGATTTTGTATGCATGCCTGTGTGGACCACGGGGGCATTAATGTGGTCATGGGGGGGGGGAGTTCATGAACCGAATCACAAGTTCTCCCTGTTTCACTTGGGTGCTCACTGTGCACCAGGGCCTCTTTATAAAAGAGCCATTGTATATTTGTCTGTCTGTGTGTAGCTTGCTACAGGGCCTTTGTGCTTTTGTGACAACTAATGTGACTTCATTATGTTATGAATAAGTAACAATGCTAAAGCTCAAATTCTCAGTTATGATGAGGAATATCTCAGTTCTCCAGATCTGGGCCATCTACACTTTTTATCAAACTTTTAATGACTGAATGTAAAAAGTATTTTGGGTCTACAATTATACAGAACAAGAAACGTGCACACATAGTTAGCATTCTCGAGTTTTATTATAAAGCTGATTTCATTGCCTACCTTTTCTATAAAGTTATTTTTCTATTTATCTATTCCTTATTATTACCTTGACCCTTTATCCTGTTACCACATTGACTGTAACAACAAACTGAAGGTGAAGTCAAGTCCTTTATGTTAACTTTATTTCATTATAATGCCTAATTGTTTCCTCTTGCTGTATTAATGTCACACATATAGTAAGAGACGCTTTCTATAAGTCATGTAATGAGGGGGAACAGAGTATCAATGCTCCTTTAATTCTGATGAATGTAACTGAGCAATGAGTACAACACTGCAACATATTTAACAAAGAGAACAAAACATGTAGGTGAGTTGTAAAAACATGAGTTTATCGGAGAGTTAATAAGCATAATAAGAACATATTAAGTGAGTCTAAATGAAAGTGTAATGAAAGAAACAGAGTAAACCGACCCTTGCTGTCACTTTATACTCCGTGTGCCCCTTCTCGTGTGTGCGTGTGTCGGTGACGGTAAAGAACCGGTAATATTCTTCTTTGGCTTTCCGTGACATGTCCTTTTTGTCGGTAACAACAGAGAGAGGACAGCGTGTTTCAGCAGCGGGATGTCAAAGTTGTAGTAGCTCTACTCTGTTGTTGTGATTCTCCTCCTCCTCCTCACTCACTTCCTGGTCGGTGACGTGTACGAATGCGTGATGACGTATGTGACAGCGTCAAGTTCCGTACAATAAATGTGACTTTTCATTCATATCAAATCTCAAAGTGCTAAATAATTTCTATTTCTATTCTTCTTTTTATTCTAAAAGATAGTAGTAAAATATACTTTTCTTTTTCTTTTTTCTTTTTTTTCTTTGTTGTACTGTTTTTCGTATGTGTAATACAAATTTTGTGGTGGACATACAGTTATATTCTATTGTATACTATTGAATTATATTCTATTCTATTTTAAGTATTCTATATTTTGCTCCAAAGACATGCAAATTCAGGCTCGGTATGACTAGTTAATTTAATTTTAATAATAATAATTGACATTGCAATAATTTCTTATTTACACACAAAGCTACACCCCACTAACCCATCCCCATTTATTTTATTTTCCCTGATACCTTTAAAAAAAAAACTGAAAACTTATTTATTTTTTCTGTTCTGCACTTTTAAATTGTCTACCTACTCCATGTATATAATGCAACGTAATTTTCCCTCTGCCATTTACTATTTATCTCCGTAGTCCTTGCCCTCTTCACCTCTATGCATTATTTGTATACTATTTACAGTTCACACACAGACCCAGTTTAACCTGTTAGTCCTTCCTTCTGTACACTTCTGTGATTGCTATGTTGTGTCAAATTCCTTGAATGTTTAAATATACTTAGCCAATAAAGATGATTCTGATACCTTTAACACTTTCTCTCTTTCTACATTAAAGACAGAAGGTAGATGCATTGATGGAAACAGTGTAAGAAACTGCATTGGATCAGTAAAGTTGTTAGTCAATTGCAGTTCAGATAGTTACACAGTTATTATTTCACAGTTATTATCTCAAGTCACAGCTTGACCAAAGAATCACATGTTGATGTTTAGTCAGTCATTGTGGATTGCATTAGAGGTGGGTATGACAGCTTTGCATTCAGCTAAGGAATGTGAGAAATGAATATAAAATACTACATTCAGTGAAGAAACTACTAAGTATTGATATACAGCAATGTCAGATTCATACAAATTAAAATGTGTCATGACATCTGGAATCATCAATAATGTCTTTGTACTAGTGGTTTAAAAATGTAATGAACATGGGAATACTTAAGGGGGCGCTAAACGTTTGTAGATTATTTTAATGAGTGAAGAGAAAAGGAGACTTTAAAAAAAATGACTGACATGCTTTTTAAAATACATTTTATGGACATAAGAACATATATTTTTTAATCTGTCAAAAAATATCTAATTAAGTTTAGTCAACCAATATAAATGTATATACATATTGCTTGCAGACAAACTTGTCTGTGACTTCAGATCAGAGATCATATTGACATGAGAAAAGCGTCCGGGCCTTACCCTGTTTCAGACAATAGAACAAAGAGAAAAACAACAGACATTACTGAAATACTAAGGAAGTTACAGTCTCCTTCACATCTATCCCAAGCACTATCCCAACTCTTTTCTATACATGAAATTTGAGGTTCACAGGACATTTCTGTATCTTTCTTTCTTTCTTTCTTTCTATACAATAGCAGCACTATTCTGGTTTCAAGTTGAAATACCATGTGAGGCATAGAAAAGTAAGTACAGAGTGTGAGCTTATATCTAACAGGCTGTAGCTCAAAGGTCAATGTTAATCATCACGGTGCTGCTGTCCTCTTTGGTAATTACCTGCTAAATTGAAGGGAAACTGTTTAGCTGGCACAAATGAGGTTAATATTTATTCAAGATAACCCGTATGCATGGTTTGAGCTCAGCCACAGACAGCAGTCTTACAAGTTGAAGGAGACTGTATTAACATACATTTTTGTGATTGTGTCATTTTAACATATCACCCTGTGTCATTATTGAACAAACTAGAAAAATACTAAACACTACTAAATCATTTTGTCCTTTAGCACAAAAAAAAGAAAATGTTTCATCAAGTCTTTTTCTCAAACCTTTTTCAGTTGTACACATATAAGTCAGACGATGGGCCTTAGCAAAAATGAAACATGAAGAAAGAATTAGAAGAAATGTTGGCTGAGTATGAGACTTTAGTTTTTAGTAACTCTCAATACTTATTACACAGTGCAGAGAACACATTTACTGGAGGATACAAATACAGATATACATACATACATAATAGCATAGCAATAGCATACAATATACAGGAGAAATTGTATTATTGTATACACAGACAAGTAGTGGAAGTAGAGAGGACTTAATGAGCATATATTGGTGGATTGAGGGTAGGTAAAGCATAGGACATAGTCTGCTTAAATATATGCATGAGAGTGAAAAGATGTTACAGCAAGTACAAAATAGCAGAGGATGGTTTCGATCCATCGACCTCTGGGTTATGGGCCCAGCACGCTTCCGCTGCGCCACTCTGCTGTGTGTGAGGGAGGAGGGAGAGAGTACTGCATTTGTTAGCTGAGCTGCTTGAAATTCCTCTCACAGAGAGGAGTGCGTTTACGTAACGTGCTTCTATTGTGTCCTGCTGAAAGAGGGGGCAGTACAGGGGGGGGAAAGGAGAGGGACTGAGAGGGGGAACAAGGTTCAGAGAGTGAAAAAAATGCTGTAACAGCAGACAGTCCAAAGAACGGTGAAAGGAGAGTGTGTGAATGAGAAAGAGACGGATGTGGACTGATGGAAAAAAAGGGAGATATTACATACACTTTTAAGAATATGAGACTAATTTTTACATTTGTCAAAAAACTTCTAATAAAGTTTACTCAGTAAATGGAAAGACTCTTTTTCTCTGCATATATAATAGCAGTATAATATATCTAACTTTGGATTATCACATCTACTGTTGTCCTCTGTTCAGCTTCTTTATTCCTTTAATATTTATGAAGTATTTCTGTGTTGAATGCACTGATGTAATGAATTGATTTATGTTTGCTTTGTCCATATGAGCTCTTTATTCATTAGAGAAGGAGGCCTCTCCATGTTGAACAATCTCGCCTCTGTCTGTGACAGAAAATGAGGCCACACATTCTCATTTAGAGACAAACAATGAAGACAGACAGAAAGGAAATAGAACAGACAGGACAGGAAGAAATATCTGACATTACAGACAGGAGGACAGAGGAAGAGAGACATTAGTAGACAAGTCATTCAAAAAGTCGGGACTAAATTTGCTGTACTTGCATAAAAAACAGTGGGTTAATGTCCACCTGTGATATCATTGGAACAGAACATAAAGCAATAATATTACACAATATAACTCAAAGTCCCAATGAAGTACATCCAATATGCTGAATGCTGAACTTTCCTCTGTAAATTATTCTTTTAGTATCTTTGAAACAGATATCGGTTCTTCTTTTTCCTAACATTTGTTCTCTATATAAAAAATAATAATTACACTCAGTATATCACATACTGTACATGTCTTGTGTGCTGGATTGAAAACATGTTCAAAAGCTGAGCAACTCAACCAGAGAGCATGTGAACATGCTGACTTCTTTCATGAAATGAATGCAGTGTTTCACAAAATGTTTAATTTTCACTATTTTTAGTTTGTCTCCAGGAAGTACCCTAAACTGCACTGGTTCAATGTGAGCTGCAGTGATCCCGAAACAATGAGATGAAAGCACCAGACCTCAGCCAGACTGGTCTAAACTGGTCCGGGTTTGCTCTGCTGTGTTTTTTCTCTCTCCAAAGGCTTATGCTGTCTTGCAAAATAAACTCTCAGAGGGATCAGACGAGGATTTATAGTGAGGGTCTCTCTCTCGCTCTCTCTCTTGGTGTGTGTGTGTGTGTGTGTGTGTGTGTGTGTGTGTGTGTGTATTCATGTGTATGCCCTTCCAAACCCTGCAGACTTAGTGTTATTAAACTGTACCTCTGAACTTATTACTTTGGTATTCTGTTGGATAAGCTCGCATATGTTTAAAGAATTTGATAGAATAAACTAAACATTTTTTTTTTTTTTTTTAATTTTTTCGACTTAAAAACCCATAATTTCCTCTTACTTATTTTACCTAATACTTGCAAATAATCAAACAGTGCTTTTCTGATGTGTCTCTGAAACTGTGACCATGACACTTGAGTGTAATGTACAGTAAGTAATGTGTGCCTGCGCCACTCTTCCCCTGAGAAAACGGTCAAAACTATGCAGCAACTTTGCCCTCTTTTCCTCTCCCCTCCCATTTGTATGAGTGAGTGGCTAGCAGATGGATTTAATGATAATGCCCCCTCCTGACAAAGCACACTGGCTTCACCATGTTAGTCAGTCCTGTAGCCAAAGATTTAACGTGTCTTCCATGAACCTCAAGTCTATTGTTGTCATTAATGCCAATGTGCAAAACATCTGAATCAACATATTGTGTATGATGTCTTAAATGCTGCTTTTATCCTGTACTGTATGCTCTGCTTGTTGTAGTCATCAAGATTCAGCATGACTCAGGCAACCTGTGGGAAAAGCGGTGCGCTGTTTGTCTATTAATATCCCCGGGCCATGTTACGCTCCAAATTTTGTTCCATGTGCTGGAGCAGCCTCAACTCATAAACATGTTTATTCATCCCTTCCCCCCTTCTTTTTGTCTCTGCCCTTTCCTCTCTTTCTTTTGGTTCCACCTATTTTATTTGGTCAAACCCCCTACTCTTGTTTCCACATCTAGCCACTCATCTTCTCCTTTTTTTCCCCCTAAATCTCCAAATGCAATGTTGCCTACATGCACAAGTTTTTCTGTCATTTTATGAATGCACAAAGGCAGAAAAGCTAGGAAGGTGGTTGAAAAAGAAGGGATGATGAATGATAGAAAAACTGGGGGGAACCTGTTTGTTTTTGCTCATGAAGAGTGCGTGCACCATCCCTGCACGATCAACACCACAGTGTGTGTTTACACTAGATCTGTTACACCTGATTCTGCCAAACACACACACGATCTGCTGCTGCAGTTAACAGAAACAGATGGGGCGTGTTTGAGTTTTTCTGAGAGCGAGAAGGGTACATGTCTCACGTGTGTGCATTTTGAGCTGATACATCACCTAAACTCTATTTAAAAACTGACAATATCTAATCCAATTCTGTATTGGTAAAGTTACATCATGTTGCTGCACGTTCTAAAATAATTAAGGTTGTTTAAGTAAGGTTAATAAATGTTTCCACTCACAGACCCAAAAATAGATTCAAAGCAGTCCATGAGAACCAGACCCATTTATAGAAGAGCAAAATGTTATATTGAATGTGCATGTTTATATTGAACTGTCTGCACCATGTGAAGGGAGATAGCAGGAAATTGAAACATTAAATAAACCTACATGCTGTCACTGGTATTACTCATTAATCAAATAAAAGCTGATTGACATTGATATTTTTTGCAATTTCCAGGAGAATTCAAAATTAAATACATTTTGTTAAACTGGCTAAGAATTTACCCCAATACATTGCTCTGAAATGACTGATAGTGTACTTTTCTAATTTGGTTCAGTGCTCAATAACAGAACAAGTCATGAGAAGTGAAAAAGTAATTACATTAGTCATATCATCCATTTATTACATGGAAAGCTTAATTTGTTTTCTTTCATTAGTGGCTCTGTTAGCCAGTCATACCATTCCAGAAATAATCTACTTCCTGGCATTTGGTTGATTTTCAGGTTGCATTACTGCCCATTACTAAGGTAAAAGCATCAAAACATGGGCTACTCTTTCTCCTGCTGGTCATCATAATCATTTGAAACACTATCAACTGCAATACGTACCTTGTATAAAATATAGCCTAAATATATCATATAACTCTAGGTACACAATGTTAAGATTTTCTGGGTGCTTTCCTAGAAGTCCTCTGTAACTGTAACTCTGTGAAGTTCAACAACAGCTGGGGAATGCATCGAGACACAAGCAGGGAACATTAGTGTAAATATTTTTATTATGCTTACATTTTTTTAGCATCAGTACTTCAAAATGAACACATTTAAACATCAACTTTAATTAATTTCACTCTTATTCTAATAACATAAAAAAAACATCTAAACACATGGAAATTAACAACAGCAGTTTGACATTTAGGAGTGAGGAATTGACAAGTTATTTTCAGACTGTTACACAGAAAAGACTTGCTACTAAAAAGAAATGATCATATCAGACTGAATAACTGTGGATTACTCTGTGAATGTATATCAGTTGTTGATTGAGGGCAAATTGATGCAAATAAGGTTTGTAGAGTGAATCAGAGAGAGACAGAGACGATGGAAGCTGAAATTAGATTATCGATGAATAGAATGGGAAATATCCATTAAACAGAAGATCAATACATCAATCAACTGGGCTGGGACTTGCAAGTGATTACATTCTACTCAAGAAACCGTTACCAAACTGAATTTGTGGCAATGATTTTAACAGAAAATCTTAGCCTAACTTCCTTGTCATGAGGATTTTTTGCATCTTGACTTCTTGAATTAAAACTCATGCAAGCAACTGTCTTTCACCTCCATATAATCTCCTTTAACCCCTATTTATTAACCCCATTTTGGCCTTTAATGGAAACACAGGAGCCCCAGGCAAAGTAACATTATAGACCTGTATGTCTTGTTCTTCTTTAGAAACTGTGGCAAATGTTTCAGCTGTGTAAAAACAGACACAATAATCATGAACATGTACTGGACATACTGTACTGGTAAATGATACTTACAGTTAAGTTAAGTTAAGTTTAGTCATTTTCAACTAATATAGCTCAAAAGTCAATAATTTTGAAGCAGTGAAAAATCAAACCAAATGTATACTGACTGAAAAGGTGAAAAGTTTATTACGCCAACACTTTATACATTCCTTTTTTTTTTTTTTTTTACAGATCCATTTAAAATGATAGTAAGTATACACTGAAAAAATGGAGTGAAGAAAACCGGAAAGAAGGAAAATAAGAGAGCTATCTCTATACATGTTTATATGTATAACATATGTATTTTATATACCCAAAAGTCCATTGCTTTAGTTTTATATGTGTTAATCATCTTATTTTAAAATGTTTTTTAAGCGTAACCTATACATATTTGCATTTCCTACATGAACAAGAGTGCTTATAGGAAAACAGGGTGTAATCTATGTTTGTTTGTTTGTTTGTGTGTTCTGCTTTTCTGGGATAAGAGGCAGACAGAGATGGAGGGAGGGTGAGATTAGTGATCCTCCCTCGGTAGGCGGAGAGAGAAACAGGCAGCTACAAATACAGATCGAGCCTCTGTGTAATGAGATTAGAAGAGAACCGAGGACTGACAAAGAATAAAGAGAACCACACGGATTTATATACTGCTTTCAACAGGTAATGTTTCTTATATCTCACTGGATTTACAGCCATTGAAGAATATGTTAAACACGTCTTATTTTAGTGTGTGTTTTAGACGTAAAGGAAAATACAACTCAATGCCTCGTGCCTGTGCGTAAAGTCTGACGTAAACTAGACTCCATGTCATCATTTGTAACACGTACGGACTCATCAAACTTTTCGGCGGTGGTCCAAGTCGATGAGTTACACTGGAGCTGAAGTTTATTCCATACACGAATTTAATATTCCAGTTTATACGATTTTAAAAAAACACATGTTTAAACAAATATTTAAAGAACCAGTCAAATAACAATAGTCTTCCGGTGCACTAATAATAATGATACATAGTAATTCATCGTAGCACTTGTCTACAACTGGCTGCAAAACAAAAACACTTCATTAGAAATAAATACTTACATCAGACGTAATTTCTAAATGATTTAATAACTGGACAATGCTGTTATTATGAAGGTTAGATATATTGTTTCCCTTTATTCCGCCTTTAATTTGGTCTAAACGGTAACTTTCGCGAGATTTGGCGCGTTGTTTCTTAAGTGTACGCATTGTAAAAAATACAATACAATGGTTAAGATCTGGTTAGTTTTAGGCACACACACAAAAAAAACCCAAAACAAAAACCTTTGTTAGACCTCTGAAAAGATCATGGGAACTTGGGTTCAAGTGTTAACTCTCGCGAGATTTGTGGTGGATCTGGGGTTACCATGTAGACGTCCTGCAACCGGCAGGCGCGATTTCATCAGACATCTGCCGAGCACACCGGTAGTAGTAACACACCTTTCCAAGAATTGTGGCACCGTTTTTAATATTGTATTACAGAAGCAAATGCTATAAATACGAAGTACTGTTTAATTATATCGGTTTTTACTCATTTTCCACCGTCTTAGGTTTTCCTCCGCCGTTAAAGATGTTTGCAACCGTTAAAGTTACCTAGCAACTCCATCATAAATTAAAACTTTTGTATGAGTTTCTCTGAATAGTGTTTTTTTGTGTTCAGGGCCCACACTCTGACCTAGAGAGGAGAGGAGACGAGGTCAAACTAACTTGACAATATGTAATTTTCTTCTTTTATCCAACCCCCCTGTTTCTCAATCTCTATCAAACTAACAGAATCCACCATGGATAAAAACGCTGAGACTGACATGAAAGATGTAGAGCTCAATGAGCTGGACCTTGAGAAGCAGCCCATGACAGGGGACGTCCAGGCTGTTGGTGGAGAGAAAAATGGCAGCGTCAAGCTGAAGGTCCCTGAAGAGGAGGTCACATTCACCGGCCTGTCTAAAGAGGAGCTGATGAAGGTTGCTGGCACTCCAGGGTAAGAGCTGCTGGTCAACACTTCCTAAAAACACATACAAGTCTTGTGTTTTCATGTGGCATAAAATCAACAGTCATCTTTAACATTTTCTCCCCTGCTGTTATTCATGTCTATTTAGATGGGTGAGGACCCGTTGGGTGCTTCTTATCCTGTTTTGGCTGGGCTGGGTGGGCATGCTGGCTGGAGCAATAGTGATCATTGTCCAGGCCCCTCGCTGCAAACCCATCCCTGAGATGAACTGGTGGAACCAAGGACCTCTGTACCAGATATCTAACTTCATGTCCTTCTCTGGTGGAATAGCAGGTAGAGTATAGACTATTGCTTTTGTTCCTGATGCCCTGTCTTTCTGCTGTTTCCATACTCATCTTTATTTATACTGTTGTGGTCCTTATGCAGAAAACTCAAAGCAAAACAAGGTTAAGTGATTATGTTTTACAGAGTGCTCTGGTCTTGCTGTGGTAGCCCACACTTATTCACAAGTCTTATGACTAGGTCTATGGTTTCCTTACTTCTGCTTGGCTTATTTCAGCCGGCTTGATACTGAAGTGCTGACTCGGTGGATACTGAGTGACTCAAAGTCTAAAGGACGCAAAAAACTACGAGTCATTTCTTTCACATCTCGATTACTCAGATTAGAAGTTAAGGTTGAGCAACTCTGTACAGTTTTTAGATTATTTTTCTACTCTAAAGTGAGGAAACTTATTTTCTCTTATTTTCATCAAATGCTACTTAAAGAGACGGTCACCATTATTCGGCTTCATTTTCAATAGTTTTTTATTTTCACCATGTAGTTTTTCTTTTTTAGGAGACAGAGAGGGAGGACTGGTTGTACTGCTGTTAAAGTGAATTACTAGGGT
The DNA here is from genome assembly GCF_963691925.1 of Scomber scombrus. Classification (NCBI taxonomy): domain Eukaryota; kingdom Metazoa; phylum Chordata; class Actinopteri; order Scombriformes; family Scombridae; genus Scomber; species Scomber scombrus. Next base: position 16,406,738 of record NC_084992.1, on the reverse strand, counting down.
GCACTCGGGTTTCCAACAGGCCCTGGGCAAAATTCCAACAACCGCACGTGACTTGGTGCTGTTTTCACATAAAGGACCTCCTTGTACTCAGACTTCACATGGCCAGCAGAGGGTTTGGGGAGGGGGGTTTATTCACATGCTCTTGCCTTGAGTCAATACCTAGCAGAAAAGAGCAGCAGTATTCACCCCTAAGTCTCCTTCTTTTTTTTTTTTTACTTTTCTGTTTCCTAAACCATTGAAATTTCTCCAACCTTCTGCCCTCCTTACTCTTTGACCCTGCTACCTTTCACATATCTGTTCTTGTTGTCTTTCCCCAATGTGAAATTCCCACATACATGACATTTCATTCTACTCTCTTTTCTCTCTATTGTCACTAGATGCTGAGAAAAAGCTGGACGAAATCAACCAGTTGAAGGTGAAAGCCCTGGTTGTGGGCCCTCTTCACACTGTCCAGGTTGACATGCTAGAGACCCTAGATCTGAAGGAGGTCAACCCGAGATATGGATCAAAGGAAGCCCTGGTTGCTGTAATGGAAAAGGCCCACAAGAAGGGTACGTTGTCACACAACTTTTTTATGAGTCAGCAATATTGGCTCATTCACAGTCGCATATGTTATGTTTGCTAGATTTTGTGAGGATTTGGACTGATCAGTTTCAGGTGTTGTAAGCAAACTTCTTCATCTGCATTTCCTCTTAGGTATTTCTGTGGTGCTTGACCTGACTCCAAACTACCTGGGATCTTCTCGCTGGTTCCAAGAAGACAAACTTGCTGACGTGGTGGAGAGAGTCAAGGTAGGACACAAATACATATATTTACTGCCATCCTTCATTTGCTGACCTCAAATGTGCGAAAGTGAGACATTCTTAAGCTATATCTGCCATGTCATTAGACTGTCGCTAAAGTTCTCATGTTCTCCTCCAGGTTGCAGCAGAGCACTGGCTGAATTTGGGTGTTGATGGCATCAAGATAGCTGACCTCAAAGTTGCTTCCACGTCTCCTGAATGGTCAAGGTTTCAGGCCGCCGTCCAGGGCAACCGCACAGAGGACACTCCAAATAGGTAACAACAGCTGCCACTGTTTGACCTCCTTTGGTTGTGCACTAGTAGATAAATCTGTGCAGGAACACTGACTGTTTCATTTGCAAGACTTTTGAATAAATTTAGCTATTTTCCTGCAGACATAGAAAAGCATTTTTGAACAAAGACACTACCAGTTTGTTATTATAGAAGTCTTTGAATGAATATTTTGCTGGTCCTGATGCAGAATTTGTTGGACTGAATTTTCTTAGGAAGGTTAGGATGTCATTTTAGAAGCATCAGTAAAAGGCGGAGATTAAAAGCATTCCAGCGCTGCAGGGGACTGTGGGTGGGAGTCAGGGAGAGACATATCAACAAAGGTTCCCACAGACCAGTGGCGCTGACAATCTAACATGGTAAAGCGACACCTTGTGGAGAGTTTGAGGAATGACACAAAATAAGCTTTTAAGTCAGACTTCAACATTAAAGGAGGTTATTTAAAAATGCAAAAACTCTACACAAAAGTGTATGAATTTATGACTTAAATTATTCCTTTTTTCAGCTGGCTGAAAGAGTATCAGTAGTATAATGTCTTTCCCTGCCTTCTCTGTTGCTCTGTTGCTCTGTGCTGGGACTCATTTTTTTACCACATTGTGTTTCTCTCAGGTTGCTGATGGGTGTGGTTGAAACTGGTTCAGCTACAGAAGTGTCGGAGCTTGTCAATACCACAGGTGTCGATCTCGTCCTGTCTGACCTTCTCAGCACCAAAAAACAAGGTAGGCTTGTTTGTCTTGCCACAGTTGTGTGTTTGTGTGTGTGTCAAGTGTCTATGTTTTTATCTTAGATTCTGGCTGCTTTCTGCTATGTAATATACAAAATATCACAATATTTTGAACAGATTACAGTCATTTAGATTTTTCATTCATTATTCTATATATATATATTTGTATTGAACCACACATCATTCTGTTGATCATAAATATAACACCCTTCTGCACAGTAAGGTAGCGTATGCTGTTATTTATACAGTGTTTTTCTACATAATACCCATCTTCTTATTCCCTGTTGTTCCTCCATTTTTACTTTCTTAGTGTCTTAATGAAGAACTAAAACATGTCCATTCTTGTATAAACACCAACCTGTTGTTGTTGTAAAATGGTGCATCACCAGTAATAATTGGACCTAAATATCCTCAGGTGGTGACTACATCAAGGACATGGACGCTCTTCACACTGTGCAAAGAAATGTGGGCTGGGGTCTCGGTGCTGCCCAACTGGACCAGCTGTCTATACAGGCAGTTTCTCAGAGCCTGATCCGTCTATACCAGCTCCTGCTGTTCACCATGCCCGGAACCCCGGTGTTTACTTACGGAGACGAGATCGGCCTTAAGTCACAGGTAAGCAAAAAACAAAACAAACGGGTGTTTTAAATGTTTCAGCAACCTTACAGCTGTTGAAGAGTGTAACCTCACTCCTATGTTCCCTCATCAGGGTGAAAAAAATCCCGAAATGGTTTGGAACTTGCAGGAACCTGCTGAAGGAGCTGTTGTCAATGAGACTGTTGAGGTAAGAGTGTGTTTGCATTGAATGTCGGTGTCGACAAGTTGAATTGTCAGCAATATATATTTACTTTGTTTGTAAAAAAAAATTAAATCCTCGTTTCTCACATTTACAGGCTGAGCGGAAAGAGCATGTTGCTGTAAGGAAGTGGTTCAGATCCCTCAGTGAACTGCGGGGCAAAGAGCGCTCTCTCCTCCATGGCGATTACTACTCTCTCCACTCTTCCCCCACCTCCCTCGCTTTCCTCCGTCTGTGGGACCAGAGCGAGAGATACATAACAGCTGTCAACTTGGGAGATAAACCTGAGACACTCACATTCAAACTGGCACCTACAGGCAAGTTCAACACAACTGAAGACATGTCTCAAGATGTTTGATCTCCATCTGTAATTATTCACCATTGTTTAACAGAAGGAGGTCTCATCACGGTCTCATGCTGTAACAAACACCAACAGAGCCATTTTTTTTAACACCATGTTCTTTGTTCCTGCAGAGGGAGTAGAGTTGCCAGCCACAGCCGTTGTCATCCTGTCAACTGACTCGGCCCTGGAGGCAGAATCCACAGTCAACCTGGATAAACTCGAGCTGGCACCGGGACAAGGGGTCTTGCTGCAGTTCCCCTACACGGGCTAAAGATGGCGCCACACAATACAAATGCCACCTCTAGATTTAGACTTGTTTTAAAAAAAAAACTAAAAAACAAACTAGTCAGTCCTATTTCTGAAGGCATAAGGTGGTATATTCAAAAGATACAGGACGTCCTTTTTTACATCTACGACTTTCTATCAGTTTATTTAGACAGAACAGTCAATGAAAAATCTAAATGTTGGCCAGTACAAACCCGGTTAGATTGTTTTTATTTTTTTTTAATAACGTTTTTTTAGGTTACTTTTGTCAGGAAAAGATGCAGGCCTCTCAGAAATGCACTCCTCTAATGAGCATCTTAGTCCTTTTGTTGTTTTTGTTGACTACCAGTCCATCGTCCACATATGTGACAGACATTCCATTCATGTTCTTGGGGCATTTCTTAAGCAGTCCTTGTGGGGTTTTTATGATCAATTTTAAGAGATTCTGTTGTATTAACAGTTTTTGAGGGGGGTTTTTTGTCACTGAAAGGCATGTATCGCACAGGAAAAACAAGTTAACTTTTGAATATGTGTGACTCTGACTGTGGTTTCAACTTATTTTAAGAGTGCTATTAAACAAAACTGTTACAAATGGCATCAAATCTGTCAACTGAAATGAATAAACAGAAAGTTCTGTACCGACTCCTGCCTACTCCTCATGTTTCCGTGTTTAAGTCCCATTCTTTATGCCAAAGATAATATCAAATGAGACGTTCACTATTTTCAGTACATACAGGTGTGTGTGTAAGTGTGTCACAGATGTTAACAGAGGAAGCTCGTCTCTGTATTTTCTCATCATCCTCAGATAGGCTTTATAGGCCCATTGTACCAGACTCAAAAAAGTATGTTGTGCACATACGAGTTTCACTAAATGGGTCATACTCCAACTCTTATGAACCCCTTTGTAAAATGTCACATTATAAAAAATGTAACACTGAAAATGTCTTCATGTTAAATACTAAACGACACCTTCGCCTATGCTAACTCTCAGTTTACACCTGTTGAAATACCTCTGATACCACTTATCTCATTATAGAATGATTCATTGTGGTCTCTGAAACAACTCTCCTGCAATTAGTGATTTGAGAGCGACATTAACTGATAAATGAATCAGTTTAACTCCATATGTACTGTATTTTCCACAGTTATTTTCTTATCACACATATCTTGTATGACAGGTCTTGATTCACTGGGACACTTTGTGAGAAAAACTGTACACATCTGATTGAAAACCTCAGTTAATTCCTTTCAATCACTGTCTTTTCGCTTAAAGGAAAGAATGCTATAGAATATATAGATCTTTTAAGGCTGAGTCATGTTCAAATATAGTATAGCCACATTAGCCACAAGAGGAACCTGCTATACATACATCTAAATGATAAAACGATAAAGCAGGTTGTTTTGCTATCAACACTATTTATTTGCTGTTATGTTTCAAATCAAGATTGAGACGTTCTGGCACAATGACACAAGAAGAGCAAAAGAGAGAACAAGAGCACAATTACTGTAAATGATTTAAGCTTTTGTATCTCAATCAAGACACACAGTCTCCGCAGTTTTGTCTGTGCTTTGGCTGACAGTAAGTACATAACTACTCCTTTAACCCTGTATGAGCTGGAGCTCAGCCTGAGGTTTGCAGTGTCTGCCTTGAGATGAAGGGACGACCCTGCTTTTCATCAGTAGAGCTTAAACGCAGTATGCTTAAATACTGCACCTATGTACAGCTTTGAGGTCATTATTTTTTATCATATTATCCACATTTTATGCTTCATCACTGCTTGTAGACTAATACATGTCTGAGGGACATATGGTCCTTTATACACCATTACATTTATTTCACAGCTACAGTTTCAGGTCACTGCAGAACATACTTTTACATCCAAAACATACCAACACTTATATTACTACAATACACTAATACTAATAAGTATTATAGATTGAACTTTCCAGCAACTGGCTACAAAATGATAAATTAATAATAGTGATAATATTACAATAAAATCATGTGCTGCGTATAGTAGGAGCGCATTGTAAAAGAAGCCATTCTGCATAATGAGTGAACTATTTTTTTATTCTTAATAATGTTAATGAAACTTTGTCATTTAAAAGTTTTACTTTTTTCAAATGTAAACTTTGACTTTTAGTGAAGTTATTTGAAATTGTAGTATTTCTTATTTTCCTTTATTTAAAGTTAGGAGTACTTCTTTTTCCATGGCGTTTAATAACAGGGAGAGAAAAATTCTCTCACTGTCTTCAAATCACTTTAAGAGACGATCAATTACTATTAAATCACCTCATAGAAAGTACTTTTCTTGTATAAAGTAGTTTTTTCCATCTTTAAAGTAACAGTGTCCTATTTATTCATTACACTATTTGCTGCGATTATAGAAAACATATATTGTTTTTTGAAAATGTGTCATTGGAATACTTCTTATTGTATTGTTTGACATCTGACCTGTAAAATTATTTTATAATTCCACACCAAACTGGTATGACACTAAAATAAAAGAAAAATGTAAAAGAAAAAAACCCATAAAAACATTTATATATTGTGATCAATTTTTTATTATTCATATGTTTATAATTTACAAGAGGGGAAACAGATCATTAAAGTCATCTATGGGCATACAGCGGAAGAATCAACATTTATAATGATGAAATGCTGAAATCTGCTCATTTTAAAGTTCTATCAATGATGGTTTCTGACCAGTTTCGCTCTACTTTGCTGTGTGATGTAATCGATCTCATTCAAAAAAACACCAATTCAAACCATCCTTTTCACAAAATGTCAAACAGTCCCTGGGACAGGTAAATCTTGAGGTAATTCTTAGCAGAGTTTCAGGGTCTTGGTACAATACAGAGCCGTCGTGTTGCTGCGGTATCACAGGGGAGGTTTGAAGTTGATGATACCGGGAATCAGAGCTCGTCTCGGCACCTCTCTGCTCACCCCCACGCCACTGTGAAACTCAACCACCGTCTCACCCACCGCCATGCACACTCATGACTGACTCTCAGTTTGAGTCTCAAACACACACACACCCTCTTTACATTACGGTGACATGAAGTGACATGACCTTTTATCGGCTTTCATGGAGCTCTGCGGAGACACAAATTATGTTTTACACTGAACCACAGTAATCCAACAGCTTTAACATGTCACTTCATAATGGAAAACTGAGTGAAAACAGATTATTGTAAATTCATAAATCAACCAAAAACCAAGTCACTCCACTCAATATATTAACACTAACCTAACTATTAATGTACCATACTAGGTACTTATACATGTTTTAATTTCCAGTGATCACTGCTTTCATATGCTGCTCCATTGGTAATGAATGGGCTGACAGTGTTTAAACATTTATATAAAAGTAGATTCACCAGGTTTTATTCAGTTTCACCAAAACCCTGCTTCATACGGTTTCACACTGTTACGAGCTGTCGGCTAATTTGCAGCTTTACTGGATCATTTTGAGGTTTTTTGCCTCACTCAAGGGCACATCAAGCTTAGTTTTTGAAGGGAGAGATGGATGAATTAACCTTCATGTTTTTGAACCTCAAGTCCTCTCCCTTTGACTTCCATTTACTATTATCATCAGTCCATCAGAATAGATAACTTTACTGAAACTACTGTTCAGTTTTTTTAGGAACGGACTTACCTAGCGGGGAACCCCAAGGCAAAAAGGAGCTGATGGGCATTTACTAACCCCCTGTTGCACTTTTGGCCTTTTTAACAGCAAAGAAAAACATCAGAACCACCTTCAGTACAGCGTTGGCTAAATGACTTGTCAGGTGTAATCCACGTCGAAAGAATAAGGCATGCGCTGAAGGACAATTTCAAGATTTTATGTGTGATGTGGTCCCCCTTATTGACTTTCTGGAAGAAGTCAGTTTTATAACTCATTTCGCATCAGGCAGCTCTTAGACTAACAATCTGGCTATTGGGCAGGACTGTGTTTTTCTTCCTTTTCTCTTCAAATTTCATTTGATTTATGTACCTTTCTTTCTTTTGTTTGCTTTCTCAGCTTGAACACTCTTCACTGTGTTCTTGTGGGTTAATTATGTACTGTGTTCAGTTTTATTTAAAACCGAGGCATATAACAAAACCAACTGTGTGAAAAGCTTCAATAATAATACATCATTAACCCCCATTAATCCCAATCTCTGTGCATTCTGCACTGTTTTACTAAGATGCATTATACCAAACTCCAGCCTTGCTTTGTGGTAAATAATTCCAAACACATATTAATTTAAGAATATACAAAATATCACGCAAGGCTGAAATAATGAATGTCCGGAAACTCTATTTTGACACAAGTGCATTTTTTCATGACAGGGCAGCAGGCCTACCATGAAGAAAGAGTTTTTTATTTTTGGTAAATATAATCATTCGCTTTGTTGCTGAGAGTTAAGTGAGAGGATTGATACAATTCTCTGCTTTTTTTTGTGCAATATAGAACTTCAGCCAGCAGCCGGTCAGTTTAGCTTAGCATAAGACTGGAAACAGGATGAAACTACTATCTGGCTCAGTCCAGTTGTGACAAAATCCGCTTGCTAGTACCTTTAAAGCTCATTAGTTGACACCTCATACAGTGTGTCATTTGTTCATTACATTCGACTATTTCTTAGTTGTCTTTTTCTTACTGTGACGACAAGAAATAGTTCACAGCAGACGACAAGAAATAGTTCACAGCAGAATTGATGCTGTGTAAAACCACAAACTGTTGCTTTGTTGTTGTTGTTGTTGTTGTTTTTTACAGTATTAGCAAATGAAATATAACATATTAATTAATCATAATGAATGAAGTGAGTAGATTTTGTTACTGTTGGACAGAGTCAGACTAGCTTTTTCAAGCCTTTATGCTAAGCGAAGCTAACAGGCTGTTGGCAGTAGCTTCATATGTACCAAACAAACATAAAAGTGGTGTCAATCTTCCCCTCTAATTCTCAGCAAAGAAGCAAACATTTCCCAAACTATTGTGAAACTAAGGTCAAACTATTTCTTTAAGTCCCTTTTTATGTTAAGTGATTTTTTTAGAGGTGCATATTCTCAAATAAATGTTAAATAAAATTAGCAATATCAATGGCATTTACAGCTTGTGTCTGTTACTTTAAAATGCTCCTTTTATATACCAACCTTGCATATTAAATTGTAAAATTGCCTTATTGTCAGACTCATGAGCATGCATTTATTGACATCTGATTTTTGGTTGTGTATCTGTTTTCTATGCAGCTGATACACACAAAAACATAAGCTTTCACGAAAAAAAACTAGAACAGAGCTGCACCACTGCATTGGACCTGGACTTTCTGGTACAATGGAGCGAAAAGAAAAAAAATCCACTCAAAAACTGAGCTCATTTAGTCTTGTGTGTAATTTGACCATTCTGACATCAGACCTCAACTATCTGCAAAGGCATGTCTCCTTTAACAAACCGCTTTTCAGATTTTTAACTTGCTTGGTTATGAACATGTAATGTATGTATGTGGTGTGTGGGACATTAAGTATGTGTGGCCTTGGCGTGTGTGTGTGTGTGTGTGTGTGTGTGTGTGTGTGTGTGTGTGTGTGTGTGTGTGTGTGTGTGTGTGTGGCCCTTTAAAACTAAAAGAAACCATAAGAGTAAATGAGGGATTAGAGAGGAGGAAAAAAAAACCCCCACTCAAACTGAAAGTGTGGGTGTGTGTGTGTGTGTGTATGTGTGTGTGTGTGTGCCTGTGTGTATGTGTGTGTGTGTGTGTGTGTGCGCGTGCCTGTGTGTATGAGTGTGTGTGTGTGTGTGTATGAGTGTGTGTGTGTGTGTGTGTGTGTGTGTGTGTGTTTGTGTGTGTGTGTGTGTGTGTGTGTGTGTGTGTGTGTGTGTGTGTGTGTGTGTGTGTGTGCGACGATGAAGCTACACTCTTCGGTGTTTTTCTTCTGTTTCCAGCATCACTATGACACAGCTCATAACACACACAGTGGCGTTATGACAAGGTGGATGAAAGGCTGAGAGAGCGACTCAAAGAGCGACAGCGGGCCGATTACCTTTGGTGAAACTACATCTCTCTCTCCCTCTCTTTCTCGCTCTGTCTCTCTCTCCTCCCCCTTTCTCATACACATGTCGGCCTACCAGCAGACCATACACACTTGCGTTTGACACTGACACATCTGTCTTCGTAATGACAACTTGACAGGTAAGAATATATTTTGTTGCATTTTTTGTTTTAAGAAATAAAAGGAGTATGATTAGCAATCCAGGGACCTTAGATTAGCAGTATCAGCACACTATTGAAACACACATGTCCCCCAAGAGGCCTGCTCTTTGCATCATTTGTCAAGTGTTTTTTTTTTTTTTTTTAACTACCTTTGCTCTTAAAATTGTGTTTGAAAGTACAGATTTTAAGGGGGTTTCATGTGGATGAATGATGAGATAAATATTACTACAGTTTAAGGGTTTGCAATGAGACAGCTGAGATGTATATTGTGCCAAAAAAGGAAAGTGTAAGAAGCTGCTGCCAGTTAAAATCAGGCAAAGATCTGTAATAATTTATGCATTCAGTGCTTTGAAATCGATAATGAAATGTAACACGTCTGTTTTTTTTTAAATTACTGGCTCCAAAATCTGTCAAAAGACTATGAAAGTGGCAATTGATCTAAGAATGTGCTCATTGATCGTCCATGTACAGAAAATATCTTGGAAAGAAGTATATTGCACAAGTAGATACAAAATCATGACAAAATGTACAGTATGATTTCCCTCTGAGAGCTGAGCCTTGACATTATCTATTTTATCTATTTTTATTTATTTCATTTTTACCCTCACCATATTAGCATTTACACCAAACAGCCTCTTATCAAGGAGAGACTTAAAACCATGCAATAACTACTGAACACTCTGTGGGAGAAATCATGGATATGATAGAAAATACTCACACACATTCAGCTTAGACATGTCCTGCATGGATCCACCAGCAACAGGCCCACATGATATTTGAACCATAGAAGCCATTCATTTTCTAAGCATTTAGTTTTGATACTACTGTGAATATACACATTGTAGGTTTTTGTTGAAACTCTTTTACAGAGGTGTTAATATAACTTTGTGGATATTTTGGAGGCTGTAGTTTATAATGCGGCTCTATTGTGTTTAATTCTAAATTTTAAATGTGAGGATGAACCCATTGAAATGCACCATCTAATTTTCAAAGAGGGTTTCTAGTGTTTGTAATATTGAATCTACCCTCGTTGATTTAAGTGGGGTGGACAAAACAGGAGGAGAAGAGTTTGTGTTGTTGTTGCTATTTTTGGCCCTCTCCGATTTTGTGACCTCCTTTGACATCTGCAGACAAAACGGGGGCAACAACCGCTTGTGTGTTTTGTACTACGAAGCAAAACTAGTAGAACGTCTGTGCCAGCAAAGGCCCGAATTCAAAACATATTGTTGAAAGGCTTTTAATGGTCACACCTCGAAATGAGAATCACAGCTTGAGAAACCATAAAAAAGTCAAGTTGTTTCCTTTTGAACAGTGTTCATCTTCTTGTCTATGAGGAAGAACGGCTTAGAATGAGGAAAAGGAAGAGGGTTGCAGTGCATTTCAGTGTTTTCCAGAGACATATGACAAAGAAGGGATTCAAGATTGTATAAAGTCATATAGTCATCATATAGTATTATGTTAATGGGCCTCCGATATAAAACCCAACATACTAAAAAACAAACTTAGTGTTAACATATGTATTCGCTATCTTTATGTGGAGTATACGCACTTGTGGCAGTAGTTACAGGCCTATAGTGTTTGTAGCTAGGTCTGTATGAGCTTTACACATTTGGACACTGAAATCTTTTCCTCATTCATTTTTTCAGTGTTCAACCTCTGTTGAGTTGTGTGATCAGAGTTTAAGTCTGAACTCTGACTTGGCCCGCGCACGGCATTAACTTTGTTGTTTCTCTTCCTTTTGGCTTTGTGTTTGAGGTTGTTGTTGTTTCTCAAGTTTTCCACCAGGATCTCTTTACAGTTTGCATTTAGATCACACTAAATTGTACATCCAACACCAAAAAAAGGTTCCGTTATGGTTCCATCAAACCAAAGAACCTTCTACACTTGGTTTCCCACATGCTTTCTGAGAAACAAAACTCAGATGTCAGGTGACATTTTTTTCAGCAGTGGTTTTCACTTCGCCACTTGCTTTGCCATAAAGCATCCGGAAAACAGTTGTATATATGGTGTCTCCCCTCGCAACCATGGAGCCCTGTATCTCCTTAAATGTTATTGGAGGCTTCTAGGCAGCCTCCCTCTTTAGTCCCCTTCTCACACATACATGCAGGTTTGGCCTGTTCTATTCAGATTTACAGCTGTGGCTTAATTTCTTTATAATTGACATCAGTAGTCTGAGCGATACGCATTTGAAAACGTATCCTTTCCATGTTGAGTACGTTTCAGTAACTACATTAGAAATACACTGAAATGTTCCTTTACCTTTACGCTATTGTTGTTGTAAGGAAGTGTGTGTGTGTGTGTGTGTGTGTGTGTGTGTGTGTGTGTGTGTGTGTGCGTGTGTGTGTGTAGAACCTATAATCACTTGTCACACTTTAAATACGCACCAATGATCGTATACTATGATGGAACCTCTGAAATCAATTAGCTGCGTCATACAGGGAGCAAGTACTCGTGCAGCGTTTAATTAAATGTTTTATATAGTGCTTTCACTTAATGTCAATCATTTTGTAGAGATTTGTTTGTTGCACTTTGACATTAAAGTTTAAATGTAAAATAAATACTAATGACTGATTTAAAGTTGTATAAAAGTCCGGGCGATGTACATATATTTCAATTGCTTCGCTGTATTATTGCGGTACTATTGTTGTAGTAGCTGTTGTACATATACAAATGTTTAGTTTAAAACTAAAGCAACAGGAACATTTGGTTTTAGTACACAGGAAGGGAGGATAGAGGGAAATGGTATCCAAAAAATGATTCATCAAAAGGAAATGATATGTGTCTATCCAGCAGCAGACATGAAGTATGAGGGCCGATATGAAGACGAGGTGCTTTGCCTCAACGCTGAGTAATCATTACTCCTCAACAGATTTCAGAAGTGCGTGAGCCGATAATTTAATCTTTACTTATCTTATCTCTAAACAAATTAACTAATTAAGAAATCAATTCAGTTTCAGTTCAAGTTTGCTGCAGTGCAGCTAGAAGGTTGAACTCTTTCATATCAAGCACAGAACAGTCTGATAAATTGTTGGTTAAAGCGGACAGACCAACTTGAAAATCTCTTCCTCTGCAAATATTGCATTTATTTATTCACTTCCACATGAAGCAAAAAGAAAAAGTGTTCAGATCAACTGAAACTTTTGTTTTTCATTAACAGACGATAAATAAGACTCGATCCTGATAGAGAAATTGTTTATGATTATGGGATGGACCCAACGGTTGAATACTCTTGTAGCGTAGACGAAGACTTCTACTACAACTCCATTTAATGGTTGGAGAAACATGACATTTTCAGATATTCATGATCCACATGCTTGTTGCAGTTTTCAGTCACTTGATGCATCATATTTACACACCAAATGATTGTCAGCCCTGACATTTGTGTTTTGTGAATAATGCAATTACAATTAATATTATACCAAAGGATGTATGAATTTACTCTGTTTATTCACTAAATTCACCACAGTAACACTATGTTCACAGTGTATAAAGTCAACATTTATAGTAATATAGCATACCATCCAAAATATACTTGTGTGGGCGCAACAATATATAAGTAAGCATATAAGTAAGCATAATGCAAGTCCGAAACCATTATTAGTTGGAATCCTGTTGCAGGTTAAAGAAAAATTGTGAACCTCACTAATTCTGGTTATATATTTATAAAATGTTCTCTAAATGATAATATGCTAATTACTTACAGTTCACTTCTGACCTTGAGTTGAATGCACGGCCATAGACATTATATCATGTGATCGGACATAATTACACACAAATGACTGACTTTAAACAAATAGATGCGTGTGATATTGTATTGTATGTGAATTTGTAAATAGTAAAGAAAATGTAAAGTTGGATTTCTACATGTTTGTCATGTTTGTAAATGACACTGTGTTTAAAATGCTTTGTCACTCTGGAACCATGCTTGATAACTTTCTTGGCTCTTGAAAAATTGTCATATAACATTTTTAGTTGGTCCTCGCTCCCCATGAAGTCAACGCCATGGAGCAGGAATACTGTTTAAGCGCAATCCGGTATGTGAAATTCACAAATTCACTCAAAGTGAGTCAATATGTCCCTTAATGTCCACTGTGGAACAGTGCATGTTGGAACAGATGACATAATGTAACTCCACCAGTTATTGTGTAACTCCACCAGTAATAAATCTTTTTTGGTGAATGATAAAAATCCTTGTGTGGTGTAGATTGATATCACTCATTTTAAATGAAAGAAGCCTGTAGTAGCTTTTAGAAGTCTGTAGTACTGCAGGCGTGTGTATGCACAGTAGGGTCTCTAAAGCTTTTTCGGCCTGTGATCTTTGTCAGGTGCAAAAACTCTTTTGTGAGTGTGGAAATTAAAGAGTTGTCAATCTTGTATGTGATTTTCAGGCCTGCTTTTTTTGTTTTGTTATAAACGGCAGGAGCTGCAAATCTATCAAAAGAATATCTGTTTATTTAAAATACATCAAATATCAACATGGCAGTTTTAGTACTTCACTGTCTGGGGTCCCGACACCAAAAGCTGTGACATCAGACACAGAAACTACAATTTCACTGCGCTGAAACTTTCAAACAAATCAGCAATTTTTTCTATGATTGCATGCAGTTAAGGTATGAAAACCCACAACTTTCTGTCTACAATCATTATTGTCTGACAGTGTTTTAGACATATCATCATCTTTAAGACACGTTCATGACTTTTTCTGAAATCGTGAACAAATGCGGATGGTTTCAAAACAGTTGTAAACCGTCTATTGGTAAAACTGATTGAATCAAAGTTGCATTTTAGCTTCAAAATTTTGCATAAAGTTATTCATTTATTAAAGGAAAAGCCTATTTAAAAAATGCTTCTTGTGCGATGAGCAGTTTGGCGTGTGTGTTCGGTATTTAATACTCCAGCATGCCTTCTTCTTGATGTTAAACTTGTACCGTCCACTAAATAAACACCTACATCGTCAGCATGGAATATCATTTGTCACAATATGATCGACCGGCATGATCCATATACGACAAACATAGCGGAATTTTTATTTTACCACTGGTTGTCGACAAGCATAACCGCAGCAAAATGGCCTGTTGGGTGTTTTATTATGTGTTTCACATTATATGGCGGTTTAATTTCTGTCTCTTCCATTCAGTTCTTCTGTTCCCGCCAGTCACTGCTTCTTTTCTCTGTCACAGAAGTCAGATGGAGAGGGTTCGAAGAAGAAAAAAGTCCACAAGTGCTGCTCTCGTTCCCCCTCCTCTGCTCCCGAAGGTTTTTTATGGTGAATTTGAGAGAAAACTAGAGAAGCGTCTCCCCCGTACGCACTCCTCCACACTCCCCTTCCATCCTCTCACATCCTTTCATTCACATATTTCTCGTCTGGGTTTCGTGCGCACGAAAGCATAAGTACATGCAAAAGGTGCACACACAGGAGACACAGACTCATTTTTGAGCTGTTAAGCTTTCCATTCAGAAACACAGGTATAAAAAAGGTATGATGAGGTTTTTTTTCAGATAAATGGAGACGAAAAATGTTCAAAAACTGTGTAACAAGCCACCTTAATTCAAGATGTCTTGTTTAGCCTTTAGCACTCAGAAATGAGTGAAGAAATGACGTACAGAAATAAGCTTCCGAACTTACTTTTGAAGGTTTTCATTGCAAAAAAAACCCTTTATATTCTATTCCTCATTCATTTTATCACATTAAATGCTTTTGTGACATTTTTATTCTGTATTAACAGCCAATGACATTGTTTAATCTTTAAATACACAACTATAAAGCCCTCCTAATTGTATTATTTAATATACCCAAAGTAATGCACATGAAATATGCCAGTCCCTGTAATATTGGCCGCAGCAATGCTCTGCTTGCTCTATTGCATTTTCAGGTACGTGATCAGTTACAGTAAACTATGGAGGAACAGAGCTTCACCGACACCTGTCAGACAACTGCATGTTGTTTGGTTGCAAGCGTCAAAATAGAAAATATGTAATAAATAATCCTTGTGGTTTTCCATTCCTCACCACAGCAATGTGAGGATGACTCACGGATCGACCTTAATCATTTTTTATATAAAAAAATCTTTGCACTGACTGTCGAGCCTTCAGATATAAAATAGCTGCATTCAATATTATGTGATATAGACAGTACAATATAGACAATAAGCCTGAGCCTCAAATAATGATTGATTTAATATAAAATGTTAGAATCTATGCTAATATTGAGGTCACTATGTCACAAGTTGTTACCACATTATTATCTATCATGCATGTTAATGTTGAGGTTTCCAGCTATGACACTTAGTCACACTGTACAGGTGACCTCAGCATTAACATGATCCCCAACAAGCACACTCACACACACTTTTTTGGTAATGCAAATACAGGCCTTGTGTAGGCCTCACTCTCTCTCTCTATCTCTCTCTCTCTCTCTCTCTCTCTCTCTCTCTCTCTCTCTCTCTCTCTCTCTCTCTCACTCACACACACACACACACACACACACACACACACACACACACACACACACACACAAACACACACACACACACACACACACACACACACACACATGCACTTGGGCCTTATTCTCATGTAGGATTGAAAGACGTTTTTATCCAAACAGACCCGTTTCAAAAAACACAGATCACAAATGGTTGCATGTGTGTCACAAGTATGGTGTTTGTCTCGGTGAGTTGATTTTCCCCTTTTGAATAACAAGAAAATGATTTCATGTTGCAAATCACAGAAAACATGTTGCAATTTTGGTAAAACGGGACCCAGGACTTCATGGGCTGCAAATGTCCTGCCAAATTGAGCATCAACTCAACCACAGGTTATCATAGCTCAGAGAAAAGTGAAGTGAAATAGCAGATTTAGAGATCTGAACTGTTAAGAGAATGATATAGCCACAACATTTTACACTGTTTGCAAAAGATGCTGTCATTTTGGATACAATATTTATGGGGTTTTCCGGATGTAGAGCGTAATTAAGTGCTTGAACTCAAGTAGTATACAAATAATTTGGAGGCCCTGACGCTTCCCTTGAGTTTTTCTATTTTGCAAGATTTTATAAATTTACTTTGTACATTTTATAGTTAACCTAAGTACTATACTACAAAATACAAAATGAAGCTATATTATAAACCTTAAATTTGTTTTTACCCCATAAATTTAACCATGCAGATAAATATGTTGATTCAATATTCTGGTTAGTTTTTTTTTGAGTATCCAAATAACAAACGTGTGTGAAGCAGTTAAATGTAGCATTACCCGGAGGGCATTCAACCTGAAAATACTGCCTATATTTTCACCAATCACTGATTCACTGCATTGCTGCTCAAATTTCAAAGCTTTATGTCTTTTGGACTTTTAGTGTAATATTTTCAATAGTTTTTTCACCATGGATAGTGAAATATTCTGATGCTTGTTTTAACTAGACTTGTTGTTGTTCAGGGTAATGACTGATATTACTGTAGTATTACTGTACTGTACAGTGCAGTGGCATACAGTTGTGGACCTCTCAGTGGCTGTTTGAGGTTGCGTGCTTGTGTGTGAGCTTGTGTTTTTAGGTTATATGACATAACAATGGTATTAACAGCAGGTTAGCGTATTACAGGTGCATACCATATAAATGTGTGTGTGGTGGGTGAGTGGGTGGGACTACAGGGTGTTTAGAGGGTTCCCTGAACCTCATCGTTTGTCGCCATCTTCCTTCCTGTTTCATTCTGTCTCACTTCCTGTCAGCTGACTCAGCCGTAGATAATCTTGATCGGGTAAACATCTACACTGCCGCCTCTGCCTCTGCCTCTTCTCAAACACACACGCACACGCACACACAAAGTGTACTGTATGAAGCCACACAGTAACCCAAAGACGTATACAGGTACATTCACACATTTGGAAGCACTCATATACAGGCACAAACACAACTGAGTACTGAAAGACACTTTTTCACACATACACACACCTATATCACACCTTACACAGTAACATCACCTTACTAAGGTCAGCCAAAGTAGCACTTAATAAATACAGCTTGTATCATAAATCTGTGTTTATGTAATTAAAGGTGTTTGAAAAAAGTTTATTTCAACTAAGCAAATTATAAAGTTCCTAAGATTTCATGCATGTTACATCTTTTAGTCACAGTCAGCATAAATATCTTAAAAAGGAAAGGGGCTACAGAAAAAAAGAAGTAAAAAGGAAGACAATTTCAAGGAGGGGGTGTGGTAAGAGAAAAGAACAGAGATATACACAGATAAGAGAAATGGACAGAAACACAGAGGAAGAGAGAGAGATAGTTTTTTTTTTTTAAAAAGCCAATAAAAGAGAGAAGAAGAAAGACAGGACAAGAGTAAACTAAGTTGGGCGCTTGGTGAGAAAGAAAGACAAGAAGAGACAGAAAGAGTGATAAAGACAGGCTAAGAGACGGAAAGAGGGCGATAGATGGAGGAGGGGGGCAGAGAGATAAAGATAGCTGAAAGGAGGGAGATCCGTCAGCGTTTGTTTCCTCAGGATGTGGTTACCACGACGACGAAAAGGCAGAGAAGCAACATCACTACCCGCTGGTCCCTTCTGACACCTGCAAGTGTGTGTCTGAGTGTGAAAGCCAGTGTGTGTGTGTGTGTGTGTGTACGTATGTGTGTGTTTGTGTACGTGTGTTTCGATGAGTAACTAAATGAGTATATGAATGTGTGTGTGTGCATGAAAAAAAGACACAGTGTATGTGTGGTCTGTACAAGCGGTGGTTGTGTGTGTGTGTCCATTTTGCCTTATGTATGTGTGACAGACAGTGTGTGTGTGTGTGTGTGTGTGTGTGTGCGCGCGCGCGCGCGCGTGCGTGCGTGCTGTCAAATGATACACAGCGAAGACAGTGCGGCTGATAGGAAGGACTCTATGGCAGGTTGAAAATCTGTAAGGGGGAAACAATTAGACACACAGTCGAGACAGTGGAGAGCAAAAGAGTAAAAAAAGGTCAGAAACAACTATGAGGAGAATCAGAAGAGCAACCAGAACCCGAAAACATGAACAACAGAGGACGAACATATGTGAAAAGGAAATTAAGCGCCAAAGACTGGTAAAAAAAAAAATCAACCTCAAAACGTATACAGTGTATTTGTCTCTTCGGCACATCTTCCTTTGTTGTTTCTCTCTCTGACTCACTCATCGTCCTATTTAGAGCAGAATGTGGTTTCAAGAAAGAAAGACAACCTGCGTAACTTAGAACTTAAGATTTAATGCAACACAATGTGAATATAAATGTGTATATTTGCTCTGGATTCAATGTTTTTTTAGAAGATTGTATTGTCAGTCACAGTTAAAATGGAAAGGAAAATAGTTTTCTCAAACACGTATTCAATTGCATTGGTTTGAACGTAGCATGCTAGCTTAAATTACTTTCTCTTTAGCTTACTAGCTCCTCAAGCAGCATCAGTTCGGCACAAAGGTTTGTGCATTTTTCAGACTACATTCCAGACATTTTTATCACAATAATTTCTCACTAACATATGAATTAAGCAGTGAGTATTAATGCTTAACAGAACTATGTATGCTAAAGACTAAAGCTAATTGTGCCGCACTCTAAATCAACAGCTTATAGCATGCTCAAGTAGCATTTTAGCATGATTTACTATTTGTAATATAATTAAAAATAACTAGCTAATAACTTTAAGAAAGTGTTACAAATTACAAATAAAAATCACCTTTGATATCTGTCATGCTCTGTATAGATCATTTATAACAGGTGATTTGAAGGTATTATGACTTTAGAGTAACAAAATTGTGTGTAACTTGCCTACATTCATTATAGAAAGTCAGCTCTGGCACTGAGCAACTATGCTGGGTCAATCCAGTTTTTTTTGCCAGAATGGGAAACACACGTCATTCTAAGATCATTACTGCACTGCTAGCCCATGTCAGCTACCTTTGCTGTGCTGTGTATTTCAAGAACTGAAATCAAATATCAAGCCATGTACAGTTGTATTTAAATGAGCTGTTACTGATTTTATGGCAACAATTGCCTGATGGCCATGTTTGAATAGATGCTTGACACCTCTGTAGTACTTTTAAACAAGTGAGATGTCTTTGTTGATGGTGTGAGAAATTGCCCTCTGTTTTTGTTCCTTTCTACTGTAGGCACTCTAGCTAGACCCAGCGAGCCATCATGGAGGACCGTTCATCCACCCACACCTTTCCCAATCACCACCATCATCGCCACCGTCCATCCTTTCACCTCACTCTGCCCAGCCTTCAGGGCCCTGAAGTGGGATACCCATCCTCCCAGCATGCCCTAGACACCATGAAGCAGTATGGAAGTAGAGGGGAAGAATCCATAACCTCCTTCGCGACTTCAAGCGCCTCCTCCGGGGGAAGGAGGGGGAGCAGTGCCGGCGACAGAGGCTTCCTAAACACGAGTGGAAGCGGTTTGGATGGAGATGGTAACCTAGGAGCCCATCTTGACAGAGAAAGTGGTTTAGGCGACCATTTTGCTGACACGTGGTATGGCAGTAGCAAAAAAGAGGACGTTTGGGATGATGGGGAGAGTTGTGAAAGCACTGCAGACAGTTTTTATAGTAAAGGTGGTTGCTACAGTAATGCAAATGATGTTTTATACACCAGGGATTGTGGCAATGAGGATGGGGTCACTCGTAGAGTCAGAGCAAACTACAACAGTTATTTACACGTTAGCTGTGAAGCCAAAGCTGATACGGTTTACATTAGGGATGCTAATGTTAGCCACTTTGCTAAACAAACTAGTTTATATAACAGAAGTGATGGCAGTGTAGATTACTGCAGAACAGATTCAAGGGTGAGTGATAGTTATTTAGGAAGGGAGGAAGATTATGGGTCCAGCAGTGGCTCAGGTGAGGATCAGCTTCAACCAGCAGAGATGGAACAGGGACCCTGGCTCAATTTCTCTCCCATAAGTCAAACTGGGGATGGTAGGTGGAGAGGAGGATCAGACATCCACACTTTGGCTTCCGGGTGCTTTCCACAGAGATCGCCTATAAGCCTCAACAGTGGTACATACCCTCAGAAACTTGACTCCTTCTCTGAAGCTTTTCTGCATAAGAAAAGATTCCCTGTGATTCCTAATGCGGATTCTTCTGGACACTTGTGTGACTTTGGAGTTGGGAAAGGAGAGAGCCCTGGACTGATCAAGTCAAGGCACAGCTGTGCTTTTGATTCAGACCCCTACTTGCAACCCTCTTCCACCTCACCAATTCACCCGTCTTTCCCCTCTCCTCCCACATCGTCTCATCTTGTGTGTTCAGTTCTTAGTCCTCCCCCCACGCCTTTACCTCCTCCTTCCCATTCTCCATCGAAAATGGACTCTCCCAGTGCGTTCGGAGGAACCGCACATTCAGGCTCACAGGGGGGAGAGACACTTGGTGGGCTCCAGTTTTTCGCTTCCAGCCTTCAGCCACCTGTCCACTCTTCCAGGATGATATGGAAGTTTCCACTGCTGTCACATTGCTTTTCACAGTCATCAGATGACCCCAGCAGCATCGAGGACAACCTAAGATCATCCCATGGTAGTGACTATGGCAACACCACAGGTAAGGTGTTGAGATTATATGAGTAAGAATATAAAATATCTATTGATAAAGGGTTATCTGTCATGACTGAGAAATAATGAAAAAAACAGAAATAGACTTAAACATAAAGTCATTTAAATGAACTTTGAAATTACATAAAACCACAGGTTAAAACCCACATGTAAATTTACGGGACATGTGGGTTTTTCGTAGGTGAACTTGTGAAATTTCCCGTTTCCTTCATGCAAATGATATTTTCACTTTTAACATATAGTCATACTATTTGTTAGTTATTTTTTGTAGAACTTTTGAGACAAAACCATGTCAAAACAGTCATATGGAAAATGAAATGTTCACTTGTGATAACCCGCATGTATCCCTACATATTATATTACTGCCTGTCTGATGAATTCACGTGTGGGTTTTCACAAGAATTGATTAGTATTTCCAAATAACAGATTCTGTCAGTGTCTGGTGAAGCGCTTTCCTGTCTGCACAGATAACAGTAACATCTCTGACGCCACTGAAGTTTTTTCTCTGTCTAGTTTTGTCTAACTGTCACACACAAGATAGTCTAGCAGTTTTACAGCATTTTATGGAACATTGGCAATATAAATATCTATATCTGATATATATTCTATGACTTTCCTCTGTTGTCAACTGCCCTTGTTGTCCTCTCTCCCCTTTTCCCATTTTTTCTCTCTGTTTTTATTCTTCCAGCCTCGCATGATATCCTTCAGTCCCCCGACACAGCGTTCCTCACTTCCTCATCCCACCGGCCATCTCTCCAACCATCCAGAGCACTCTGTCCTTCCAACACCCCATTCCTTCATCCCTCCTTGCAGCTTCCCTCTCGCCCCTGTCACCTTTCAGGCCAACACAATGAAGCGGCACAAAATAACACTCCTCATATGGCGACCCAGAAAGCAAAGAATGGACCAGTCAGTCTCAGCCAGTCACAGCTGCAGGTGAGTACAGTGTGGAACTTTACAACAAGAAGCAATCTGAAGAAATAATGAATAATGAAGAATAAAAGAATTGTAAGTTGTCTGAGTGAGACCAGGAAAGCAATCTTGTGCATCTTTGTGCATTCTTGATTGTGTGGTCCATTAAAGTTAAAAAACTGTGATAAGTGGGTTGCCAGGTTGTAAATCCATATTTAAGAAAATACCATTCAGTAGACAGACGTCCTCTACTTATGTAGGCCTAGCTGGTTTATTATATTTTAGCCTGTATTTCGGTTTGTGACCAAATACCTCAAAAACGAATGACATTTCCATCAGCCTCTTTGTGTTTAGTGTTAATTAGTAAATGTTTCCATGCTAAAACAATAAAATAAGGGGGTGAAACAAGTAAACATCATACCTGCTAAACACAGTATATTAGCACAGTGGGCGCATGTTAGCATATTAGCTTGTCTTCTTAGCTTTCTCTATATTACTCAGGAAGGATTATTCTGTAGAAGGTTAACCTCTACTGTTCATAATATTCCACTCCAAAAAAATCTATTAGTTACTTATAGATATGTCTAAGTACAGACTTTATAAATTATTGTAGAGTTAATAAACTAAATTGAAAAAAATAGTCATTGTGCTTTTGCAGTCTTCATCATGAACAGCTGTGTTTCAAAAGTCACATTTTCACTGTGGGGTATGCATGTTCGCACATTTTCTTCACTCCTCCATCAACAAAAGCCAGGTGACTAAAGAGCCGACATGCCACAGCTGGTGATGCTGTGCAGACGCAGTGGGCGGATGCATGATACGTTGCATGTCAAGAAATTACGTTAACACCAACTGCATTACTGCTTCTAAAACCACAGTCTTAGTCCGGGCTTTTATGTTATAAACATGTTGAGTAGACACAGTGTGAAAATGAGACTTATTTGGAGTGGAAAAATGGCAAACAAGTTCGGCACAAAATACTTATTTGAGGAATTGCTTTGAAACCCGTTCAGATCCTTAAAGCAGAAACATAAATCCATCGATCAGTATTTAAAGCAATATTTGTATTCTCATAAATCCAACTTGAAAAATGTTATGACTTGTCAGAAGAGATACTGATTCATTCAGTGAAGCTGACAGAGCCCCATCTGCAGTCTGATATGAATTTAACAGCGCAGTATGAAACTGCCAACTTTTTAATATAGGTTTTATAGGTTTTTATGTTTAACTAGAATGAAAAATGAGACACCAGAAAAATATGTCAAGTACCTCGGATTTAAACAGACTTTAATTTGCTGTCTGGATTTTCTTTTTAACAGTTTAAATGCTTTTTCTTATGTTCCTACAGCCACAATCTACTCCAGCCTACACTGGAACTCCATTTCCCAGTATCCTTTACTCCAGCAGGAGTCACAGGAGGAGTCACTACACTCCTCGCCCTCTCCTCAATCCAGTCCGCAGGGGGACGGGGCTCTACTCCTCCCTGTTATCTCTCCATCACAGAGAGGAAGAGAAAGCTTGTGGAAAAGAGGAAGAGGAGTGTAGTGTGTTACCGTAAGTAATATTCTGAACCCAAGACAATTTCAGAAATAAGATACTAACAACTGAACATCACTGATGAATGTGGGTCAGTCTGTAAATAGCAATACTACAACAAAAATAGACAGAATAAAAGTGTGTTTGCAGTGATTAGAATAACACTTTTATTGGATGCACACTCATTGTTCCCCCCCCCCCCTCTCTCCAGGCGGGTCAACGTGGGTCATGATTTCCAGGCAGAGCTTCCTCCGTGCTTTGTGGAAGGACAGCGGTCAAGGGTGTGGTCACCAAAAGATGAATCTCCCAGGGAACAGTTGCTGTGGAAACCATCAAACGAGCTGGAGGAAAGCACCAATTTACAAGACCAAGGTAAATTACCTTACTACATGGAGAAATGTTAGATAAAACATGATGTGATGAAATGTTTAGAGGAGCCAAAAATGATTGAAGAAAGGCCCTGGATAAATAAAATGTTTTCTGGTCATTGATTATGCTAATGTTAATGTTAAAACTGTGAATGTTTCGTGTGTGCGTGTGTTTGTGTGTGTGTGTGTTTGCGCTTGCACTCAGTGGGGAAGCTGTTGTTGATGTGTAGTTCCAGCTGCTTACCAGGAGGGGGCAGTAACATGGAGCTGGCTCTGCACTGTCTGCACTACTGCCAGGGAAACACAATGGTAATATTTATAACACACAGTATGACTATATGTGTTTCTATTATCTTCATTTATTCCTTTACTTTGCATTCATTCCATCATTTCCATCATGCATCCATCCATGATTACTTGCCTGCACCCACCATTACTCAGTCACTAATTCTCTTTGTCATTTATTCCTTTCATTCTTTTTTCTCATTCACATTTAATTAGTTCCCTTCTGAATAATTGCATGTGTTATTTGTCATCTCTCCCTGATGTGTTTCTCTCCCTCTTCTATCCCTCTCTCCTGTGCAGGCCACACTGGAGATGCTTCTGTTCTTACAGCCTTCATCAACAGGAGACTACCACTACTCTGGTAACCTTTGACCTTTCATTTCACCCTAACTCTTGGATTTCCTTTGTCTGTTAAAAGATAATTTATGTGTTTTCATTTGATTTTCAAATACCTCTTTCTTTGAGTTTTGCTATCACACTAAAGATGAACCCTTTACTCGTAACCTGTTGTAAATACGTAAAATAATGTTTTTTATGTTTGGCTTGCAATGAACAGACCAAGCTTGAAGTCCACTAATCCTTTACAACTTTAGATAAATCCGATTTTGGAGCACAGAAATAGTAAAAAAGTAAAATGAAGAAAAATGTGTTACAGTGACAAAAGTTTACATTCATTATGTCTCTACACCAAAACCAATGTTTTGCACGTTGTAATATGAGTCAGCAAAAAGAACACATTCCCACAGCATGTACAATTGTAGCCTTTGTAGAGACCCGAACCTCCTGCTACTTTCCTCACATACCATCCTCTCTCCCTCTCTCTCTGTCTTTGTCTCTTTGTTTCATGTAAATCAAGTAAGGGCTATGTAAAGTACAAAGAAGACATTGTTCTATTTAGTACTCAGGTGGGTGTATTCCTGTAGACAGGGGTACAGATTGAAATGTTGCATGACTTGACAATTTCTCAACATTAGATGTCTTGTGCCCTGAATCAAATTCTCCACTGCCAATAAAGATGTTCCTGACTGTAGAAGTCAGTCTGATATTTGTGTGTCCTCAAAAAAACTTTTATCAATTGTACATATATGCATATATTTATGGTATATGCATGTTGCACTGTGAAAGCAGGCATTCTTTACAATCCATAATGACAGAGACCTCAGACTCATCCTTTTCTTATTTCTTTTATAAGCTATTGTCCAGTTGCTGCAGAACAGCACGTTTGGGTGGCCTTTTGGTATTTGTTTTCATTGTCTTGCTCTCTCCCCCTTCTCACTCTCTGTCTCTCTATTTAGGTAGTGATCTTTGGACGGACAATGAAAAAAATCTCTTCAATGCAGCTCTGGTGACTAATGGAAAAGACTTTTCAGCCATACAGAATATGGTATAACTATAATACATTGGTATTATTTATGTTACATTCATCTGTTAATCACCTTTGTATAAATACATTTTCCAAACTGTATTTGACCTGTTCTAACCTGCACATTTACTATAGATACTCACATGTATAGATCCTAATTATTTCTGCTGCATATTTTGATGAATTTTATCAAGTTAATTCTGTGCGAGTCAAAGGCCCCTATTTTAATGCAAGCTCATGCTGAAGTAGCATATTCCTAAGGGGCATTGGGTTTTTTTCCTCGCCTGCACCTATTTGATGTTTGGTGAGTCATTGTCCACTGCAGTGGGAGGGCAGCAGATACATGAAATTGCACAGAGAAAAAAAAAGTGTATTTCATTTGTGATACTATGCTATGATACCTGATTCTTACCAGCCTGTCATCCACAACAGCAAGCATGCATAAAGAAGTTCCTTTTCAGCTCGTTCACCCCTATACAACCATTATGTACCTGTAGTCTGTAATTGAAGACACCTTGCAATTAAGCACACTAAATCCACACATGGGGAATTAGGCAATCATGAGAATACTAAAAGGAAAAATGATTGCCAGTGGTATCCTGATTCATACAATAGGCACCCAAAAATGATATAATATAATATCATCGGAAGTTGAAGTGAATCAAGTCATATGTATCTGTACGTTTCAGGTGAAGACTAAGACCGTGAGCCAGTGTGTTGAGTTTTACTACCTAAGCAAGAGGCTCCTCGACAAGCAGGCGAAACAGAAGGAGGAGGAGAGCAGAGTTAGAGAGACGGAGCAGCAGGAAAGTGTAAGTAACACTTGAAAGGAGCAGTCAAGAATCAAGCGTTTAACTTTTTCTCAATGACCCTGCTTTTCATTTCCTTTTCTGTCTTTTTGTTGTTTTCATATCAGCCCTTTGCCTTAGTTCTAACTACCTTGCTTTGTTTATCTTACTTCCTGTTGTTGCTGTCTGTTTTGCCTGTCCTCATCACGCTGTGGGCTGTGTCATATAGTGTGATCTAACAGATAAGTTTAACCGCATTGACTACAGTACAAAGGAAAACAATAGAAGCAAACAGAAACAAACAGCGTGTTTGAACTACTTTGGAGTATTTGTGTAGTCTTGAGTAATTAGTTAAATGCATTATATGTTTATCCGGTGTGGAATGCAGCTCAACAAGTCACAGCACAGTGGCTTATAATCTGTCCTTTATTTTGTAGGCGACACCCATCTGTCAGCCAGTAGACAGGCAGTTTGGACGAGAGGAGGCGGTTCCTGTTCCCTCATTGGCCAGCTTCTTCCCCTGCAAACTGTGCGGCAAGTGAGTGTGACCAGTCATATTTGAGATCACTCCAACCTAAGTTCTTCTGTTTGCCTTTAGGGGTTATCCAACAGATGGTTTAGATTTTCAAGTCTTCTTTTCATTTCTGTCTTTCTGCTCCAGAATGTTCTACAAAATTAAATCCCGCAACGCTCACATGAAAATCCACCGCCAGCCTCAGGAGGATTGGACCGATAGGCGGCTGCAGCACCAGCTCCTCACTCAGCGTCTGGCACTCAGTCATGCCACCAACCTCATGCCCACACCAGGCAGTAATCTGCTGCCACCTCAGAGTCCAGCTCTGACCTTTCCCTCCTCTGGCCTCCCTGGAACTTCAAACAGCAACGCAGACAATGTCCTCAGCACTGTAACCAGTAGCAACTCCATCACTCCCAGCAATTCCAGTGTCCTAGATCCAAGCACGCCTGTAATATACAGCAACATCGGCGCTCCAAACTCTCATGTAATGCCCAGCATTAATGCCGGTGACTCAAATCAAAGAGAGCCCACCACTGTGTTACCCTTCCACCAGTCATGGGGCTCATTTGGACACAGCCCCGACCCTGCTGCCTTCTACTGCAACCCAGAAGGGAAGGAAGCTGCAGGAACCGAGCCAGGAGGGGGGAAAGAGCCAATCAACTGGCAGTAGTGTTTAACTCTCCCAAAAGCATTACCACCACTGAGGTCTGAGACTCTTCAATGTTTATTGAATCTTTAATTCAAACTCATTTTGTATTCAAACTTCAGTACTGGACAGTCTCCAGGTACTTTTTGCAAATGTTTATTTTTTTAATGCATCTCTTTGTAGTAAATTGAGAACTTAAATGTGTTACATATTTAAATTTTTCTTATGCATTTGACATATGAATTAAATGTGTAACCCAATGCTTGCTTTTGGTGTTTCTGAATTCAGAACAGTTGACCTACAGTACAAAAGCTCATGTACGCACACATTTTTACCTCTTCGGTATACTTGTCAGGAAGTGATTGCTCTTGCCCCTTCCCCTAACCTTAATCATATACCTTTCTAACTGTAACCAAAATCAATTCTTAACCCTCACGCACCCCTTTTCAAAAATGTCCTCACTGTCGAGGTCTGAAACTCAAAATGGTCCTCATAAAGATCCATAAAGCATCATCTCCACACCACCACCACCACATACACACATCCACAAAGACAGACACACAGCTTGTTAAAAGGATTTGATATAACACCATAATGGGCTAATATTGACCTTGGTAGACCATCTCCTCTCTCACAGCTGTCAGAGTACTTGTATGCCCAGAATTGACGAGTTGATGGTTAACTACAGTGAGTGTATGTGCGTGACTGCGTCCTGGAATATGCTGGAAAAGAGCATAAAGCAGTGGTTATATCTGTATGTGTGAGTGGTATAATGGGAAAAAAAAGAAACACATAAACATAAAAGATAATGATTTTAGGATAACAACAGCATTTCTCAAGGCGGTTCTTTTATCCCATATCTTCATAAGCACTACTAGCACTATGCTAGTGATAACAGTGTGTGTATATGGTATGTATAAGCATATATATTGAGCAATGTGCCCTTCTAGGTATCTTTATTAGATAAATATCAACCTCATTTATGTGCATGCGTGTATGTGTGTGCTTTATTATGTGATTTTATGCGTATGTGTGCATATGTGTGCATGTGAGCACAGGGACACAACAACAGGTGTCTATGTGTCTCTGATAACTGTTAACAGTGGCCTTAAAAAGTGTCCCACCCCCTGAAACACTCCCTCCCCGTGGCAAAAGTCCAATGTGTCTAGCAGAGTTTGTCTGCCCTCTTTTCTCTGTCACTGATTCTTTCCAGCACTGCACCTGTCACCTATGTTGTATACTGCTGTTTCTAGTTAATAAATGTACTCAACCAGTGTCAGATTTGTCCTCTTTTCTTGCTCCTGTATGCGCATATGCTCACCAGCAGATAACTGGGGCTAACTGGAGCTAACTGGGCTTGTAGTGGTTTGAAACTTTACTGCAGGTGGCCAGGTGGATAGCTCTGCCCTGCTTTCACCTTTCTATGTGTGAATGTGTTTGAAGTTTTTTTTCTCACTGTCTAACTTGCAAGGGGGTGAAAATATGAGAGGCAGAAAGCAGCAGCAGCCGTGAATGTTGGCCTTTTCAGAGAGTGAGAGAAAGAGGTACCACAAGCATTTAGATAATGGGGGGAGAGGGGGACCAGACCAATGGGAGGAAAGAAGGGGGGAATGGGGAGAGAATAAACAGAGAAGTTACTGAGCATTGATCATTCACCTATTCATGGTGAGTAGCTCTTTGCCAGTTGACTGAGCTCATGCCCCCTACACAACCCACTCCCTCTTTTTCCTGGGTTAGTTTTGGACTGGTAAACAAAAACAGCTTTTCTTAGCCATTTCACTGTTGTGACAAGAGTATAATACACAGGAATGTGGGTCAATCTGAAATAACCATTAAGCCTGAAGATTAAGTTATAAACAAGTAAAGGACAGCAAAAAGGAAACATGGTATATCTTTTACAGCTGAATGTAATAACAGTTTGAAAGTCCTTTAAAGATAACCTCATATGCTTTCCCTGACATGTCAAATATTTAAATAGTTACAAGATTAAGTAAAATCAAATAATATGATCAATACATTGCTGAAACAAGGCAGCTCATGATTAAATCTGTGTCTGAAACTCTACAATCTAATACATTATCTATCCTTATTTGAAGAAAAACCCAAGTTGCAAGAATGTTCCACTTTGGTACAACAATGCATGCCTAAGACACTAGCAACCGTTTTATGTCTTTATCTCATCTTCAGATAACAATATGTAGGGACTGTTCACAGTGCAATCTCGCTGTCATTTAGGGACGCAAAGAATTGCAGGATGTGTGAAAGTAGAAAAACTTACTTACTTGAAATGCCAGACATCTGACAAATGAGTCACTCACTCTCACATGTAGTTTGAACCGCTACACTTGTGGTATAAAAGTACTTTAACCTCTCCTGAAGAAGAAAATCTCAAGTTGTAAATATGTGCTTTGCCCTTTTTGGACAAATAAATGTATATGAGAACAAGGGTTTGAACCTTAAAGTTTTATCACTTGTAAGATAATGCACATGGAGGCAGACTGCTGTCATTGACACAGTTGGAGGTTGGGCTCTGTTATGTAATATCTGGCAAAGGCATGAAATGAAAAAGTTTTATTCTTTGTCTCTCTGCTGTTGGCTCCTGCAGTGTGGGGAATGAGCCAACAAAAGCTTTACTAGCTTATTAATATAAGCAGCTGCACTTACTGAAAGCAAAGGGTGGTCAAATCTATCGTATATTGCATTGTGTACTCAGCTGACTAATTTACATATCAGGTGAGGCACTACTAAACATTTTATCATTGTGTCAGGTTAAGATAAAAAAAAAAAGCAGATAATAAAACTAACTTAGCACTCTACGGATCAGTGTTGTAGGTTTACATTGTGCTATAGCTTCTGGGGATGAAAGGTCACTTGTGTGGTTTCCAAAGAGAGCGCACTCTCTGACAACCTTGCACCCAAATTCACAGAATGACAACAGAATAAGTATCAAGAGTCTGCTATGCACGGAGGAGCCCCATAAAAATTCTTTTATCCGGGCCCAATGTGGCCTAGCTACACATGCACTTGTGATGTAACACTTTGGCACGCTGTGGTTGGCCCACTTGGCATGTCTGAGAGGACTCTCTGTTTCTAAAGGAGGTGTGTGAGAAACTATGAGAGTATGGTATTAATCACAACTTTAAGAGAATGTCTGAGGACAGACAGAGAGAAGTGAGACAGAGAGAAGAGAGAGCAGGATAATCAAAGTTCAGTGAGAGTGGGGGTGTAGAGAAATTAGAACAAAAAGGTAGTCAGTAGAAGTAATCAGTAATCCGAATTCTACTGTAACTACGTGTCTGCTTTTGCCTGTTCAGTTTCTGATTGACTAACTCCTTTGAATACATCGTAGATTTGCACATTAATTTTTGCAATGCCATAATTTGGGTTGAGCTTGAACGCGTCCCCTTATGTATGTCATTGACACAGACTGTGTTATCAAGACACGATAAGAGAACAAACAAGTGTTGAGAAACAATCACGTCTCTCCGTGTGATTACGCCTGTGTGTGCGTAACTGAACTTCTGTTCTTTCAAAGAGGGTACAAAGTGTCACCTGATGTATCAAAATAAATTCAAGTCTGGATGCTCTAATTTTCAACTTTAGGAGACACATTTCTTCCATTTACAGGATCAGCAGTAGTTTAATGAGGTCATAAATAATAACTGCTTTAATTGAGTATCCTTACAGGTCTGTCACTCTATTGCATGGTTCTTGAGATAATAGCAGTAGTCCTTTGTCCGTTTCACAAAGCACGACTGGAAATAACCTGTTAGATCCTGTAACCAAATCCTGTCCTTTTTATTTCCTCTTCTCCATTATCTTCTTCTTTTGTCCCTTTCTTTTCTCCATATTTCTTACTTGAAGAGTTTACCAAACCCAACACAGAGGGAAATCAAGTTGTTTTGGATATTTTAATGTAAGTGTTCATAATTGTGAGAAACAACAGGATTAAAACAAATCTTAGAAAGTAATTTCACTTCCCTTCCACATCTTAGTGTTAAAGAGCATGTAACTTGCATAGACATGTCCTCAGTCATTAGCATGATAATAATAATAAAAAAAATATGTG
This sequence comes from Scomber scombrus, assembly GCF_963691925.1. Taxonomy (NCBI): domain Eukaryota; kingdom Metazoa; phylum Chordata; class Actinopteri; order Scombriformes; family Scombridae; genus Scomber; species Scomber scombrus. The sequence continues at coordinate 16,375,308 of NC_084992.1, read as the reverse complement.
ATAATAATAATAATGAAAAATTATAAGGCTTATTGAGCCATTTTTTCATGACTAATGAATTTGAATATAGCTGTGTTGAAATATTTGTGGACTTTCGGAGGATTTTCCCTGCTAGAAGTGGTAGGTTAGATTTTATATTTAACCCCAAGTAAAATTTCATTCATTATTCAGTTATTAATGGAAAATAAAATGTTTCCTATTTTTGCAATTACCAGTTATGGTCTATATGCTGTTAATATCAGCAAATTACAGCAGATTACATATTAATACCTAACAATGCAAAAAAAAAGAAAGAAGAAAAACACAGGTGTAAATAATTAACTAATTACCATTAGTGAACATGGCAAACTTCTTAGACAACAGTTGATTATTTATTTACACATGGTTGCAGGCAAGAAATGTCGTGCCCAGCTGGAGGATGTATGTATGATATTTACTCTCTTTTTAGCTCTGTTTGAGGAAAATATGTAGTTCTGCTGCTACATGCTCTAGGCTATGTCCAGCAGCTAGCTGCTAACTGCCATTTGGCGCTTGTTCAAGATAAGTGGAAACACAATTTCAGTCACCTGTGCTTCTCCTGGTATCAAAATGTTAGCCTTAAAAACATGAAACCAACCATTTCCCCCCTAATTTTAAATGTAGATTAATTTATTTGTGAGACATTCTGTAGGCTATATTTGACTTTATTATAATGAAAAACGTTGGACTAAAGAGGGGGAAAAGATTGCAAGATTTCTATTTAAATAGTAGTAATGCACAAATCATAATTCAATAGTAAAAAACTAAAAAATAAAAAGCAAACATAATCAAAATAAAATAAAATAAATTACAAATCAAACCCATAGATAGAATGTGTACTTTAGTGTGTCCAGGTAGGATTTTTGGTAGGCCATGAAGACAGTAAGGTGTCTGTTAATGGATTTTTTTTTTTTTTTTTTTTTTTTTACAAACAACAACAACAAAAAAACCCAAAACAAAATAGAATAAATTCCAGTTTGAGATTAAGGTTTTACTCAAAATCTGACTAAAGGTACAGTTTCATCGGTGTGGTGTCTTTTCCAGTTTAAATCAATATACAGATTATTCCTAAGGAATACAGAAGCAGTACTAATTATGCCCCTCTTGATTTTCTGAGGCACACTGTAATATCTCACTGATGATGATGATGATGATTTTGTGAATTGGCGTCGACTTCTTTAAATGGTGCCGCTCACTGCGTGCTGTCATACCCTCTGTTATGATTGGCTGACAGCGGAGAGGGTGGCGTGTACGGTTGCGTGATGTCAAAGAGAGAGGAAAGCTTATGTTGAGAGAGAGAGAGAGAGAGAGATAGAGAGATAGAGAGAGAGAGAGAGAGAGAGAGAGAGAGAGAGAGAGAGAGAGAGAGAGAGAGAGAGAGAGAGAGAGAGAGAGAGAGAGAGAGAGAGAGAGAGAGAGAGAGAGATTAACAGGGAGTAGGAGGCAGGCGCAGTAGCTATATCCGCCAGACCGAAACGGACGGTGCCTGCTGCTAGCTGAGTTAGCTACAGTAGACAGTCAGCAGTTAGCAACTAGCTTCAGAGTAACAGCGTCTTTACTTCACATGAGAGACTGAGCAAGTGTGTGTGTGTGTGTGTGTGTGTTTGACAGCGTGTGTGTCGACGCGCTCGACCGTCCCGAAGTCACTCCTCCGTCTGTACCTGTGTGTGTGTGTGTATATATATATAAGCCCCCCCTATCTCCCTCTTCCTCTTCCGAGCAGCAGCGTGTCTGTGATTGTGTTGCCTCTGTGTGTGTATGAGGGTAGCAAGAAAAAAACACACACATAAACATACTGTGAAAGTCGACTGTTTACACTCGGTGTCCGGTTACCTGACAGTGGATACTAAGACAGCTACAACATGTGAGTATATTGACTGGGTAATGTGTGCAAGTATGAATGAGTCGTGCATGTGTGTGTGTGTGTGTGTGTGTGTGTGTGCGGCTGTCACTGAGTGCAATTGACCTGAAGTGTGTCTGAATTGCTACATATGTAACCTTTCATGGATGCGTCCTAATGTCAACAGATGTTGCTGGTGCTGCAGGGTTCAACTGTCTTAGCTGTACAGTTGCCAGAGAAACACATTTGCAACTTGTATGCCTGTCTGAGCCAAACTCTGTGCAATGAAAGCTTGTTGATAAAGTGAACATTGGCTTATTTGCTTTGCTAGCTATACTCTGCTAGGAACCCCCAGGCTAGCTTTTAGCTTTGTCTGTTTAAAGGTGATCATTAGATCCTGTAGAAAAAAAACAACAAAAGAAGCTTTTTCAGATATTATTTTGATGCTTTGATGCTGAATATCTACGTGTGTTAGGAGTTCCCAAAGTGAGGTCAAAGGGCTCCAGGGCTTTTTGTAAGAGATTCTTTGCAAAGTTAGGAGCATTTTCAATGGAGTTTTGTATTAGTATGAGTTGGTGCCATGTCTTTGTATTTGTATGGGAGTCCCAATATTTCAAAGAGTTGGAGGCATCTCCACTGGGAATGCATTTACCCTTGTGCCTATGCTTGGAAGATGTTTACGTGTTGAAAAGTGTTAGATTTTATAACGTGTGTTGTCTTGTAAAAGTCAGATATTAAAGGAGCATTTAACTGTGTGTGGTGTGTGATGGCCTTTCTCACTGATTCTGTGTTTTGCAGAAATTTGTTCTCTGCATATTCACCTTTGAACCTGTGCATGCGTGTCTGTAGTGTCGGATGTATTTCACTGTACATTTTGTTCATCCTTAACCTTTACTCTTCTTCAAACACTGGTACATGCAGAGCAGCTGCACCATCCAGAACTCCAATGGGAGCTGTGCAGTGAGTCGTCACAAGAAAACTTGCAGTAGGCCTATATCCTCTTGCGTGGCTGTGATCAGAAATAAGCTGGCAGAAACAGGTGTCATATGCCACTTTAAAGTTGGTCGTGGCCTTATGTGTCATAGCTTCTCACGATGGATGTATACTATTCATTTCATATAGGGTTGGGTGAAGAAATTGAGTTGCATAAGAATCTCAGTTCTTATCTGCTACAATTCTGAATTAATCCACAAATGTCGAAATATCACATAATTACTTGATTTTGAATGAACAAAAAAGGTGGAACTAAACTGTGAGGGCAGTGCAGCACCTGGACAGTCTACAGCGCGTACATGCTAGTGTTATGTTGTAGTTCATCATCAAAAAAATCAGCAATTGCAAGCTTTTTTAAATTTAATAATAAACAGCTTAAACCAACTCTGAGGTGAAGTCAATAACTCAGTGCTCAGTAGGGTGATCAGACATCCTGAAAAATTTGGGACAGTCCAAATTTACAAGCAATTATTCCAAAACCTGTCCTGTTTGTCTTGAATATTAGACCAAACCAGAGTTTTGATTAGTTGTTGACTACTAAAACATTAAATACCGATTGCTTTGAAACACTTTTTGGACTTTCGCTACAACTTAAACACTGCATTGGTGCAGAGCTCTGTTCCTCCCTCAGCACTTTTTGGTCCTTCAGGACTGTTAGCTAATTGGGGTCCCGACCTGTTGTTAGGACTGCCAGGAAATAAAGACTAAAAAAAAGCATTATTTATACACCCTGTGAAACAGTGGACCTTCTCCTTTTCACACTGTCAGAGCACAATGCAGCTAAGAGCTGTGATGAGTAAAAACTTCCACACTCAAAAATGCATTTAGGTGGAGCACAAAGTGATTACTTCTCAAATTCATTAGTTTAAGCTTGACCTTTCCTCTGTTATGTCCCATTTCAGCTGGAAAGCCAGCAGATTAAGGAGATGCCAACTCTAATGAATGAAGACATGAATGTTCAGCACCACCAGTGTCTGAGCTGATTCTTCCCTCAAAGTTTTATAAAGTCGAATAGGGTCTAAAAAGGGGGTCTCCATGTAATTTGTGGAACATCCATGATCTAAGCAGCCCCTTACTCAGGTTAGCACACATTAATCACATAGTGTATAACTAAGTGTTCAAGTGTTTGATAAAGAGTTAAATACAAGACCCTTCCAGGTAACTACTGGTAATAAATAGAGCAAAAGTTCCTCCCTCGCAGTTTTAAAGCATCCAGTGAACCAGGCTTTCCTCTCTGTACATTTAAAAATAATTTAGCCTAGTTTACACGTTCATTAATGCAAACAGAGCTTTAGGAGTCATTACTTTCTTTCTGATTGGTTGCAATTCTCTGGTTGAAAACTTTCTCCTCAGCTTAATCACTGCTCCTGTTTCACAATCAAACACAAAAAGAAGACCATACTAGTGAAACAATTCAATGTAAATTATTAATTGAAATTAGCTGAAAAATGCAGAGAAATGTTCAATGTGCTTGATGTTTATGATAGACCATCAATAAGTTACCATGTTAAATGATTTCCTGGTTGTATTAAACTTTGCTGCAGCCCAGTGAAAGGTGTCTAGGACAAAAATACACACTTAGAGAATGATGTAAGAATTATGCAAGCAATCTTTTTGTGTTTTTGTTAACCCTGAAAAGAGTCAGCTTGTTGCAGCGGGAAGCTGAAGCATCTTGTTTGTTGTTACAGCTGGCCAGATGTTGTGTGACATTGAAAGTCAAGAGCGAAATATAGCAGTTTTATTTGGCTCTAACATTCCTGTCGGTGTACCACAAACTACACTTAGCAAATACAAGTAGTGCTGTTTGAGGGTTGAGTGTTTTTTGTTTATGTTTATTTTGGCAGAGTTTCTGGTGCTGCTAGTGGATTCGAAACCCGTGATCCACCTGTTCACATGCTCAGTAATCTAACCTCTACGCCATTACTACCCACTTTACCCACTTCTCAGTCAAGTCACAAACGTTTCCTCTCTACACAAACACTTGGTCTGCCTTGATAATCTTGTTCCTGCTGCTGCAAGCATGTTTGTAGGAATAACAGGGATCTTTTTAAACATCATCTTTTTATAGTTCCCAACAGCTCTGTCACAGCTGATCTTAACTTTTATTTAGTTATTTTTTTAGTTAATTGATATAAGGACACATGCTCTTATCATCATCAGTCCAGCTTCCTGTTGTGTTTGTTTACATTTAATTAGGAGTAAACCTTAAATTGAAAACTTTCTTAAAAAGCAAGAAAAATGTCTTTAGCTGGTTCTGTTTAAAGAGCCTCAATCTGTTTTGTCCTCATTTATGCACACAGTTGTCCCATCCCTCTACCTATCAGGCCAGTGGCAGGTAGGATGTAGGAGACTGCTGAGGTGGAAGGAGGGAGGAAGTAAGGGAGTGTGGATGAATGCACATCCATTTTCCAGCCTCTCTTGTTCTCCCTCATTCCTTATCTAATGACTTTTTCAGGAACCTTTTGGCTCCTGTGTGACGCCACTTTACCCACTGTTAGGCAATCAGTCTATCTAGTTAGATCTGTGTGTGTATGTGTGGTTGGAAAATGTATTGAATCTGTTGACACACGTTGAGAGACCAGACCCCTGTGTCATGCTACATGTTGAGACCAGTGATTGTAGGCGTGACACTATCATCTGTTTTCAGTTGCATTTTCACAGCAATCTGCACATGATCTTCTTTATTAGATTTACAGCAGGTTTCAGGTGTGCCACACCTCACCTGAGATTTTACTGATATATTTTGTTATTACATCCTGCTAGTAGTGAAGCACATTTCTTTTACACAATCCATATCTCAACTATCTTAAAAATTACTGAATGTATCTGAAAGTATCAAATATCAGGCTGAACCTTGGGGAACATCTGCAAAATAATCCACTAAACATCTAGAATATTTCTATTTGCTGTTATAAAAACATGATTTTTTGTGGATTTGATTATTACATAAGCTCAGCAGTGAATATGTGCAACATTTGTCAGTCTTCAAAGCTTTAGAGCTAGTTGTCACTACATTGTGGTGTCTTGAATCAAGAGCAGTTTTTTGTTTATTGTGATGTGTTCTGTCTCCCAGCACTTGTTTTGAAGATGAACTCAAGCAAGGATTGTTAAATGAACCTCTTGAGAATTAGTGTGCTGTGGCCATAACACACAGTTAAAATCATCAAGGAACTACTACTAGTAAAAGAGATAGTAATATGTGCTAATCTTATTAAGGTGAAACCACACACAGGATTATGTCTTCTGTTTGTTAAGAAAACTGGATGATCAGACATGTGCGGTAAAGGATTCTTTGTGTATCAGCCCAATGATCAGTCAATTGGGGCAAAGTTAACACTAGTTATGTGTGTTTGTGTGTCACAATTTCACTCGGTGTGTTCGTCAAAACAGACCTGAACTTTGATCTCTAAGAAGTTAATGTATGGCCCAGATTTCACCTCTGTACTTTTAACACTCACACACACAGACAGACACTGGTGACGGGACAACAGAGAGAGGGAGTGCACAGTCATGGAGTACATTTGGCCTCAAACGTGTTTGTGTTGTTGCAGTTTTAAACTTATTTTAGCATCAGGTTTGAGGCATGGGAGTGTTTATACAGTAAAGTTTTATTTAACAGTTTCACAGTGCCGTCAATGTTGTGATGAGAGTTAAATAGTGTGGTTAGTTTCTTGCCAATTTAAGTAACAAATATTTGAAAACATTGTTGCTTTGGACAGATAGAAAACTGAAGTTCCTTAAACAGCAACATTTTTTTTATTATACAGATAGTTTGTACACTGTGCAGTAATGCCACATGCTGCACATCCCTAAATGCTTTCTCATTGCTTTATCTCTCAACTGAGCTGCAAGTTCTCTAAGTAACTCAGAGAAAATAAAATTCAACCATAAGAGGTCTGCAACTCCTTTGGAGCTTCTAGATTAAATCTGCAGGAATTACATCTTGTTGCTGAGTAACTGCAGCCAGATTTCTGCCCTCTGGCCTGAGTTGTATTAGTTCCCTGGATGGGAAACAGAATGAGAACACATTTTTCAAGATAGATGTGTCTGAGTCTGGTGCAACTGAGGCAAATTAAAGAATTTAATGGGCTGGTTGAGGTGGGATAGGTTGCTCATATCTGAAATGAGGAGACAAAACCACTATCCAATTTATTTTCTTGGACTCCGTGAAAGGCAAAGGTCACATTCCTGTGCCACAGTAGACAGCTTCAAAGACCTGTTTAAAGGACCAAAGGGAAACCTTGTCTAATGTTTCAAGCTTTTGCATATTCTATGTTTTATTCTATATTGATTGTCTTATTTAACACCATTTATAACCATTTGTATTTCTTATTTGATAGGAACTCGCAGTTCATTACATAAGTACTTTACCATCTAGTAAGCAAACTTGATTCTAGAAAAATGCACTTTAAATGTACAAAGTGAAGCCTATAAATGTTCCTGAATACACTCAAATTACCTTATTATACCTCATATGAGTCTGACCAGCCTGACCCATCAGTCATAATTACTTCACATTTATTTAGTGTTGTCTGGCCTCTACTTAATATGTAATCTATAAAGTGTGATTTCATGCATTGCAAACCCTGAGATCACATGAGTTTTATGTACTCTGACCCATTGTGACTGACTTTACTAGTCACTGGACCCAAGTGAGCACAGCCTAAGCCTTATAATCCATCTGAAATAGATTTTATGTAAGAATGTTGTGTGTGTGACAAAGCAAGACAAGTTATGTGAATGACTCAGAGAGTTTGATCAGAGAGGCTGAAAGGAGAGGCTGAAAGGAAGTTAGTTAGTATTTGACATGATATGTTAGAGTCAGGTTACCTATCAAGATTGAAATAGATTGAAATAAATTGTCTGACAGTTGATGATTGTGTTTTTTCAGCACTGTAGAATAAAGCTACAATTCTTAGCAGTGTTTTAGTTATTAAGGTATTAAGGAAAGATATGTTGTGCTGCCTTGTCTACACTGCATACTTTCAATAGAAGTAGAATTTTATTGTATTTTCACTCAAACTAGGACTCATTCACTTGGTGGTGATAAAAACACGTCATTTGGGCAGTGATGAAATCTTGATGGTCTCAAAGCAGACTGCATGGAGTTTGGACTTGTGTTTGATCAAAGGATGTGTACAGTTTGCTGAAGTTTTAGACTTCAGGAAAGACAGCTAGATCAAACCTTTCATGCTGGTCCTGTCGATTCAACATGGATTGCATTGTAGGCCAACAGGAACTCATAATCAAAGGCTGCTAGTCTGTTGTGTCTCCATATGTAGGTGCATGAGTCAACAACACGTTGTCTGAGTTGTCACATGGTCATGTCTTGTTTCTCAGTAAGGACAGTTTGCTGTAATATACAATGTGTCATTTTGTGCCGTGGCTCATGTTTTCCTCCTGTGAGTGCACACATGCTGAGCAAAACAATATGTTTTCATCAGTGTGAAGTCAAGTATAGCAGTGTACTCATCAAGTATGGCTGGTTTGAGAGCTTTCTGTGTTTACCTGCACATTCAACATTTATAGCATGAACTTTAACTCAGGTGACACATTCAGAATACACACCTTGAAGCTGTCAAGACCTTGGGGGTAAGATAACACCTGAAAATGAGGGTCACACAAGATTATTATTTTCCCTCTTGCCTTTAGCTCATAAGCTATATCCTGTAGCATTCACTAGAGCCAGAAAAGGAGACAAACAAATCAACATGAGGCCACAAAACCAAAATTACCCTCGAGTTGTGAGCGTCACCACCATTTGACATTCCTTTCATACCATCCTTGAGTTTGCCTCATTGCATTTTGGCAATGCATGTCATTCTACTGCTGAACCACTCATTGTGATAGATTTTGTCCTTCACTGCTGGGAGACCAGAGATTGCAGAACTACTGAATAATGGTGTCAAAAATAGAGAAATCGCACAATATGAGAATGAAATGCATGAATAACAGACGAGGATGAGGTAGAGACAGAAGTTAGAAATGTAGACAGATGTAAACAGAGAAAAAAAGAGTTGTTCATAAGTTATTTACCTGCTGTTGTGATTGTTTAAGTCTAACTTCATAGCACTCTGTATTTTCCCTAAGTCACAAAAGAGATTTGTTTCACAGACTCATTTCTAATGTCATTATAAAAAGGTCATGTCTAAATATTCTACTAATTTCCTATTTGTGATATATTTTGTAGGGAGTAGTAGTAGAGCACCACACACATACAAATATTAAGAAAGCTGGAATCCAGATAGTTTGTGTCTTTCTTCCAGTTTCTTGTTTGACAACATTTCAGACTGGAGCTCTGCTTAGAAAAATATCCTCGTTCTTCACTTAACACTGAACTGTAGACTTGATGTTGTAGGAGCAGCCTGCTTTCTGGATGTGGGTGGATTTCCAGTCATCGATTATTATTTACGAGGACGACTTTAGCATATGGCTGCAGAAATATCACTGCATTATTTCTGGTCAGCAGGTTTCTCTCCTCTGCAGGACGCAGTGTGTGCTGGATTTCCAGCTTTTAGGAGGAGATCAAAGAACATTTTAGATAACAGGCTGCAGCTTCAGTTTACCATCATTTGGCTGCTGGCTGGTATTTTTATTATTAATAGTGTAATGGTGTTATTCCCTAAGCATATTTTTATGTCCTTGAATGTATTCTGCTCCTGTACTGTATTCAGATCAGTTTCCTCAGTATCCCCTTTTTAGGAGGGATAATAAAAATGTTATTTTCCATCTGATACCCTATCAGCAGTTTACAGTTAACACACTGTCATTACAATATTTATATTTTGACAGGACTGTAGATTATTGTAATAAGTAGTATTTTAAAATGTGTTGTCACTGGACCATAAAAGTTGCATTACAGTGTTCCTAATTTATTTGGCTTATTTGGCAGAGTTGAATTCTCACAATAATAATATATCTCTTCCTGCTAGGCCCTCATATCTACATTGCTGATATATGTGATGATATATTACTGGCCCCTAGTTTCAAATAAATATAAATGGTTGCAACTCAGAGCAGAAATGCAGGACACAGATAATATTTGACTTGTTTTTGCCCATCTGTCTGGTGCATTATTCTTGCTCCTCTATGGTTAGCTTTTGTCTTCTTGTTGTATTCAGGTCTTGTGAAACTGTATCTATTTCATATTTTGACCTTGTTGCTTTTGTGTAGATAAACTATACAGTTTCAGCCTGAGCTTCCACTGCCCACAGTCTTCAGATACTCTCAATGCATTCATTTATTCATTCATCCATTCTCATTTCTTTATAATTAATTGTTCATTTCTTCATTTACCAAGTCACACATAATCTTGTTTAATGTTGCGAATCCAGAATAAAAAGGCTCCAGAATGAAAAAAGGATTTTCATTAATAGATTCACCTTTGACCTATTTGTTTCATGCCATTTAATCTGGATGATCTAGTCTGTCAGCAGCGTCTCCACAGTCTATCCTCAAGTCCACATAATCACCTCTTGCAACTAGATATTATGCATCACAGACATGTTTAATGGGAGTCTGATTTTGTTTACCCAAAAGAATTTATATATGTGTATAATTGAGTTTCATCATTTGTCTGTGGTATCAATTCTAAATGTGTGAGAACAACTGCAGACTGGTACTGTTTGTTTTTTTCTTTCACCCCATTGCATGCTGGGATAGGCTGCAGATTATCCCAGCATCCAATGGATACAAGGTTAAAGCCAGCTATAGGACACATATGGCAGTTTCCCTTTTTCAGTGAAACTCTGAAACATCTGGTAACAAACAGGAAGTGAGTGTGCATTATGAGACATCCATCAGTCTTGGTTTAAATTGAGGGATTTCCAAGCACTGGCACCTCTCATAGTTATGGTTTCCATTGATGGCATTGCTGGTGGTTGACCACAGGGTGGCAGCAAAGGACTGTCAGTGAGGTGCAGCTTCATAGTGGGTCCAGAAGAAGAAAAGCTCCCACCTACGCAGGTTCAGGTTCACTATCAAACATCTCTCATCAGTAGAGCTGCCAGATCATCAGGGTGACTGAACCGCTTACCTTCTCCCTGAAGAGGTATTTTACTAGTTGTGCATCATCATGCATGTGTGTATAGATTATGGTCTGTGCCTTACCATGTGACACTTAAGTGGGGTTGTAGTTTGTCAGGTAATGAAGTAATTGTAAGTATTTAGGTGATTAGTGAAAGTTAATGCCATCAAGTAAATCTGCTAGTATGTGAGTTATAATGAATGGGTTGTTTCTGTGTGTTTCTTAAATGAAAAAGTTTCCTTTTTCATGTTAATGTTGTTGGATGCAGTCCAAAAACCAAGTGAGGAAAAAAACAGCTGCTCAACTGACAGTAATCACGGTGTGGACAAAGTTGGTTTTGTATTTGAAAGATAAATATTGGATTAAAAAAAAAAATTTGCAAATGGGGGCAGTTTTTAGCGCTTTGTTGGGAAAAACACACAAATCAGATACTCATTGTGTTTCATTAGAAACACCTGCAGCTGATTGGGTACTGATAAGCAGAGCAGCAGCTGATTGGCTTTCTTACTCCTTTTTTATTGAAAGTTTAGAGTATGACTCATTCCTCAGTCGTACATTGTCATTCCAGCCAGACTTTTCTGGACACTATCAGTTTTCCTAAAGTTGTTACTTCCTCTCAGTAGATACCAATTCCATACACTCAATTTATCAGACATCACTGATATTAACCGTGGTCATTCTTAAGTGTCCTCAAGCAATAATGATTCTATACACAATCTGTGCCGCCTTTTTTATTATTGAGGACTGCTTCATAATATTTCTCATAATTTCTCATTTCATTTTATGAAAATCCTTCACTATCCAACCAAAAACAAGTGATATGAAGATCTTATAGCTTCTGTGTCTGAGTCATATAATATACAGTATTAAATATATATATGACTTGAGAGCAGAAATGATATTTTACCTGAGTGACCACTTTCAGAGGCTTAAGATGGGCAAAGATGATCCCTAATGTAAAGAGGATGACATGATCTTTGCTACCAGTCACATCGTAAGCAAACCAATTGGGGCCAAATTGGTTATTTACAGTTCTCTAACAGTCTTTTCACAAAGTTTCCAAAGAAGTCAAGGTTACAGGCCTCAGATCATTCATACATAATACAGTACACTCTTAGTAGAAATGATCTAGGATTCCCTTTTAAAAATGAGCTCAACACCAATTAAAATCTTTTGAAAACACCACACAGTGGAAAGGCTCACATGACCCTAGGCAACAACTTAACAGAGGTCTGGTGCTTTAGTAGATTTAATCTCTTTAAACAGGGCTCACACCTCTTGTTTAATCATTTCCAAAGCATAAACATCCTCAGTCTAATTAATTTCCTTAAAGCATCTTTTTTAACTGAGAAAGTGAATTTAGCAAACAGGTTACTTTGTGGAGATTGTAAGATAATATGAACTGTACTTTTTCTTTCTTCTAGATATGACTCGCATACATGACCAGTTGGCTGCCATGTTTTGCATTTCTCATATTGTGTATATTGCGTAGCACTTAGGAGAGAGAACTTGTTGGATATCATGTCACAAGAAGCATACTCGTGTTTTTTCTGTGTATGAAGGTGCATGTTTGTGAGGATTCACCACTTTCCAGATCAATGTTTCCATCTTTACCTTGTATGTCGTCCTGTCTCCCTTTTGTTTTCCATTCTTATTGCTCTGTTAATTGATCACAGTTTAAGAGACATGATTTGTCTAAATCGTATTCTTTCTTTCCTTCAGGATGATGAGGTACGCTGTAGTCCGTGGGGGCCTCAGCCTATTGGCTGTGAGGAGGGTGTGTGTCCTCCCCCGCTTTGCCCACTCTTCCCCACAGAACGAGTATCGACCAATCAAGAAAGTCATGGTGGCTAATAGAGGTAAGAAGCCCACCCACACCCCAAAAGTAATAATTCACTACTGAAGAAGACAAGCAGTACAGATAGTGCCATTGAATTAAGTACAGTTTAATGCTGTTTCATTTATAATGTAAGAAAAACGTTATGGTATTCCAGATCTTCCTGAGGCAAAAGAACAGACTTTCAATTTTTAATGACCAACATCTAGTTTGCCTTGGCACATGCTAATATTTAAGCACACATTGTATGTGGGTGGCTGCACAAGCTATCTTTGTTTGCTTTAACCCAAAAACACAACATTTTGTCTGATAGCGCATCACTTATTGTGTACGAAAAAACTGAGTTAAGGTGTTTTTACTAAACAGTTTGTTTTTGAAATTTTGTGACTTAAATGATGCGCCATAGGCGATTTAAATATTACTGGTTATAAAAGCTAATTTATAAAATAATCATGGAGGTCTCTACTACATTCAAAGCATGTATGATGCTGTTTTATATATATATACTCTTGTCTACAATAGTAGCCCCATGAATAGATGAATATGTGTATTTATTTCTTTTTAGGCTGCTAGAAATCACCATAAGCGTGCTGTACTGTGATGGCAGTCTTAATGGAAACATAATTATAGAGAAGCCCAGAGTTTTCTAAATACTAAGCAGTCACCAGTATGCTTGTCAGACTTGGCGTGATCATCACTGACTTGCTTTGGTAGTGCTTATAATTGCAGAACCCCCTCCTGTTAATGCTAATGCTATCCAGAGGGGCCGTCGGTGCACAAAAGTGCCTTTGTCAGGTGATGTGCAGGATTTGAGTGACAAAAAAATGTGTTCATTAGTTTTATTCTAGCTTCCCATTCTATATTTCTCTTAACACACTGTAAAAGCTTTATTTGGTTCAGTTTCTCAGATAGCTCAGTGCATGGGTTTCCAGTATTCCTCCGAGTCCGGAGACGTGGTACTCTATAGGCCTCCTGCTGCATAGAAGATGCCTGCATTGCGCATATGCATGCATAGATTCATGTCCACCCTCCCATAAAGGCTCTATTAAGATGCTTTAATCCATCAATTTGATTCAAATAGATTGTGGTCTCTGGCACACACTCATACACACACACTCTCACACAGCAGGGCTTTCCGTCAATCTCTTGCCTTCACATCGGCGTGACATGATATCAACACCACATTAGATCACATTCATCACACTGGAGTGCACCGGACCGTGCTCGGCTTTGGCGTGTATGTATGTGTGTGATGAAGAGAGACTGGACCATCATATCATATCAGCCTAGATTCCACTTCACCAAGCACATCTCCTCCCTGCCATTGCTTCTGTGCCTTCTCACTAATATTCTCTTCTCCTTTCCTTTTTGCTCTCCTCTCCTCTGGTCTCCTCTCTCCTGTTGCTCTAGCTGTCTTTTTCAGTACTTGTCAGATGTGATTTTCCTCTGAGCTACTTGCTGTCTTTCTCTTTGCCCCCCATGACTTTGTTCTCCCTCTTCTTCATTCCTCACTTCATTTCCCTCTTCCTTTCACTACCACCGCTATTCTCGTCTTTATTTGTCACTTTGTTAAACTTGCAAAACTGTGCTTCTTTTTGTACCTCTATTCTTCAAAACTTTTCTATTGTTTGCGTTGTTCTTTTCTAATTATTTTTCTGTATTTTCAGAGCTTGAATACTCTAGATTGCTCACTTTAAGTCATAATTTCATCTGGCTCTTCATACTATCTCCTCTTCTCCTCCTTTCATTTTATTTCCTTTTATGTTCCTGAATTTCTGCTTCTCCAGAATTGTTTGAACACTGTCCTTCCCTTCAAGCAAGAACAACACATCTTGCTAGTTTTCAGTGTCTAAACTTTTTTTTTTTTTTTTTTTTTACCACACAAAGAATGTGTGCTGCTTGAAAAAACAACAACCAGTATTTGGCTCTTGTGACAGCAAGATAAAAAGCAGGCAGTGTTTTGCATGTCTAAAGCACAAATTTTACACTCTGTTCTCAAACTTTAGAAAAAAACCCAGTAGACTTGTTGCAGTGTTGGTGTTTTTGCAGATGGATTTGTCTTGTTTTCACATAAATGGCATACAAATTCAACATTAGACAATGCTACAAGATGTGGATAGACTCATATGAAGTGAATGCTTTTGAAAATTACATGATTAAACTGTGAGAACTACAACTTCCCTCCCAAGACAAATTTCCATTCACACATTACATTTACTGGATGGATGGATGGATGGATGGATGGATGGATGGACATTTTCCTCACGTATGTCTTCCTCTTTTCCTCAAGGTGAGATCGCTATCCGTGTGTTCAGAGCCTGCACTGAACTGGGGATTCGAACCGTGGCCGTCTACTCTGAACAGGACACTGGACAGATGCACAGGTACTTATCTCTGCTACGCTTGTGCAGAATAGCCCTGCAGTGGTTTAAATAAAGGAAGCGTGACAGGCAGATGTCTTCTGCTCGGCTGCCGCTGTGGGGTATCGACCATGAAATGCTAACTGTTGATTAGAGCTAACATCAATTAAAGGAAGCTTGGGAGCATTTTTCTTCTCACCAGCGCTCTGGGCCAGTTCTTTGTTTTGTTGTTGGTATTAATTAGGGACATAAATATAATTGTATTGACATTACAACCATTCAGGTAATCACGCTCCTTAGTTCACATGCATAAACATCCTTATCTGCTTCACCTGGGGCTCTTTTTATCAGACTATTTCTTAATGTCACTGACGAATAAATTTTGTTATAGGGTTGTACTTCCTCCTGGTTCTGCCTATTCTCCTTCATTCATTCTTTTTCCTTTGCTCCACCTTTCCCACATTGTCAATTTCTCTGTCATTCTACATTTATATTATTTAACTTAAAGACGGCTAATTGGTACTAATTTGAATAAGTGTAGTGTTCTTTTTTCTGCCTAAATACTGCTGCCTTATTATCTCTGGGCTTGATACAGTCTGTGTATATTTCCTGCTTTTCTCAATCCCCTCCCATCTCAGTAATGTTAAACCTTTGCATTTTTCTTCACAGGCAGAAGGCAGATGAGGCGTACCTCATCGGGAAAGGCCTGCCGCCTGTTGCCGCATACCTGCACATTCCTGACATCATCAAAGTAGCAAAGGTAAAGAGCATTCACCACAAGATGGTACCAAAAATGGGCATTTTGAAGGTTTTCCCATCAAATATTTGACATTTTAATTGTCATGAGGACCCACATAATCTGTGAAAAACAATTGTATGAAGTCCTCTGTGACTCTGAAGGGACTTTATTAAGTCTGAGAAGATAACCCTTATGTTGATGTCACTTCTCTTTGAAGGTCACATTTTTTTACTGAAAGCCTGGAAAATTTGGAAGACAAGAGCAAGGAGTAACTAACAAGAAATGGTTACCTAATTTTATTATGGGAAGCATTTTGCAGCTAGACTCTTACTCGAGACTACAATTACTTTTTAAAATGTGCTTCACAGGTGCTCCAACTTTATGGAAGTGCTCCTTTAAACCTGATCTGTCAACAGAAGGAATGTTCAAAGAATTTCTTCTCATATACATTAAAATACCACCAGTGTGCCTCAATACACTGAGCTGAGAAATGGTGCAAATAGTGCCAATTTTGAATAATAGCCTGACTAAGCTAAAATGAGCTCCTCTCAGTGACTTGCTTTGCAGCTCTCTGTCTGGAGGGCTTCTACTTTGAAGCAGCAACATTGAAGTCTGAAGTTAACCTTAAAGGAGGAGTTGTACATTTAGGGAAATACGCTTGTTTTCTTTTTCCCCAAGAGTGAAATCAGTCTTGTGTCAGCACATAAAGTACAAAGTTGGAGTCAGGGTGTGGTTAGCCTAGCTTGGCTAAAAACAGGAAATTAGGGTAAACTGATAGCTCTGTTCAAAGTAAACAAATATGCCTACAGTCAACTCTAAACTCACTAAGTAACATTGGGCTTCGCTTCATGCATGAATGTTTTCTTGTTTTTCTTTCTTTCTTACTCGCACAAAGCAATAAGAAATTCATATGTGGGATTCAACAAATTCTCTTAACTGCCTGACCTTGTTGTAAATCGCTCGTTTCAGCCTGCTGAATGTGCCCTGTTCATGTGGAGATGCACTTTCATTAGATGTGATCATTTGCATAATCCACTCCTCTAAAATTGCCGTAAGGCTCCATGCTTTACTCTGTAAACTTTAAAAAATATAGATAGTACTACCCTCCTCATGTTGGAAAGTCTCCCCTTTAACGTCCAACTATCTAATCACTTTTCTTCTATTGTTAGTCTTTAGTTTGCTCAAAGAGGAGCAAAAAGGGATCCTCTCTTCCTTCTACAGTTATGACCTCTTACCCTATTTCCTTTCTTTCATTATTTCTCCATTCCTCTTCTTGTTCTTTGTTGTTCTTTCTATCCATCCTCTCCCTCCTTTTCACTCACCATCAGTCCCTATCTCCCGCCCTCTCCTCTCTGACAGTTATCGCTGTGTTAGATCATATCTGTTCCTTGTTACCTCCTTTCTCTCCTGTCCTCCCTCTGTCCCTCTAGGACGCGCTGCCAGTTGCTCATTATTATTTTTCTGATCAATCTCTCACGGTTTATAAATTTCTGCTTCGGCATGTGGTCAGCCAGCCAAGTCGGGGAGCTTTCACCATCCAACTCATTTCTCAAAATCTGTCTGCCTATCTGGGAGCCCAGCCATCCCATGCCAGCAAGGAGTGTGTGTGTGTGTTTGTTCTCTCCTGCTCTCACTCTTGCTCACACTGTGTATCACTCTATTACTGTGTGACCAAAAATAACCATCAGTCTTTGTCCCAGCACCTTACCTTCTGTGTGTGTAATTATGGCGGCAGTGTCTGTGAACATGTGCCTGTGTTCGCTAGAGCGTGAATGTATGATCTTGCTTGTATGAGTGTTTGTGTGTGTGCCCAGGGGTGTTTATGGTAGCCTGTGTGTGTGTGTGTGTGTATGTGAATCTACTGTCAACTAATATCTCTCTGAACTCATGCCTGTCTGTTTGAGTAGGTGTGTGGGTGTACCTGCTCATGTGCATGTTGTTGCTGCATTTTGTTTGTGTGTGTGTGTGGCTCCATACCTCCTCTGGCCTGCCAGTAACAGCTCCCTTAACAACGGGACAGCCCATAATTATAGTCCGCCTTGTATCCAAGAGCAGATGGCACATA
The DNA here is from genome assembly GCF_963691925.1 of Scomber scombrus. Taxonomy (NCBI): domain Eukaryota; kingdom Metazoa; phylum Chordata; class Actinopteri; order Scombriformes; family Scombridae; genus Scomber; species Scomber scombrus. The sequence continues at coordinate 16,357,430 of NC_084992.1, read as the reverse complement.
CTGATCCAGAGATGGCTCTATCTGTCAAGCTCGGCAGCTACTGTATCCGTCTACTACCCTGTGTTTGTGTGTGTGTGTGTGTGTGTGTGCGTGCGTGCTCACTCGTCTCAGTACCTTCCTGCTGACCTCAGATTATGCTTGCCTGTCTACTCGTTCGGTCTCCTACTGGTGTCCATTGAGTAGATGATGATTCGGATGATTGCATCTAAGATTGAATGAGAATAAAATGTGTCATTAGCCCACTGTCCTTTAGCTGTAAGTGAATAGTAAATCCTTTTTACTGGTGAGCAGACTAAAGTATGCAGGTTAGTTTGTGTGTGAGTACTCCTCACTAATAAGTCAGCGAAGCGGTAACCGGGGCCTGCAGTGGAACTTCAACATAACTCTTGTCTAAGTCTCTTAATTACATTTCTTTCTCTCCCTCACCTCACTCCTTAGGACAACAATGTGGATGCCATCCATCCAGGCTACGGTTTCCTCTCTGAGCGGTCAGACTTTGCCCAGGCCTGCACCGATGCAGGAGTGATGTTTATAGGGCCGACTGCAGAAACAGTCCGCAAGATGGGAGACAAGGTGGAGGCTCGTTCCATTGCCATCAGCGCAGGTATGGAAGAGAATCACTGGCCGAAGTGGGGTGAAGGATGTGAGGAAGAGTGGGGAGGCATTAATTCAATACGCTCATATATGGCACCACAGAGTGTACAGTTGGAAAAAAACCCCAGTAATTGTAGCACTTACATATTCACTGTGTGTTGACTATAAACAAATGTTATCTGACGCACATGGTGTTATTAGTAATGGTGTTTCTTGAAATGTAAACAAAATTTGTCATTAGCCCCGGTAAGTGTCATAATGATGACTCACTCCAACCTTCACCGTGGTGTAGCTCTGCTAGGATGTGTTTGGCCTTTACTCTCCAAATATTAATTTGATTTTACTGTGGAGGATAAACAATTTTAGCATGTATTTTTTCAGCCTTTTACTTGTACCTTTACCCTTCTCGTAAAGCAGTGTTATTTTGCTTGTTTTTCCACAACACAATCTGATCTCGGGAGACATGAGATACAGTGTTATACTTAATTAGGGTTACCAGTGTTCTCTATGATGGTGTCTTTCTCTAAAAATGATTATTTTTTGATTAAAATAAAACTTTTGGCATCACTATGAAGTAACACATTTCTCACTTGTGTATCAATCCACTTTATTCACACCTGTCTAGGTGTACCTGTGGTCCCAGGAACCGATGCCCCCATATCCAGTCTGCATGAGGCGCAGGTATTCGCTGAGACGTACGGCTTCCCTATTATCTTCAAAGCAGCCTACGGAGGTGGTGGTCGAGGCATGAGGGTAGTCAAAGAGTACGAGGTGAGCCTGTCAGCTGCTGTTGTTGATCTTGTCTGTTGCAGATGAAATTGAGCAGCTTGACATATTAACATAAAACTTGTCCCTAACTCTTCTCCAGCAAAGAGAGAATAAACCTGATGGCTGGCCCGTCTCATGACATATTTTGGTTTTTAAATTCATTCATTTTCTATTTTTGTTAAATCAAAGTGAAAATTCTTGGAAATAACAACCTGATTATTTATCTTTCTGGCCGGTAATAACCCTGCGTGTTTTAGTGTGTGTGCTTTGAAATTGCCTCTCTCACATAGCACAGCCTCTCTGGAGGCCTGAGACCTTAATTTCTGTCCAGGGGCCGCTTCCCTGAATGCGTCTCAGTGTAAAGATGATCATAAAATGATCTCGTCTTACATGTGCATTATATTGTTTAAATGATAAAACCAAACCAAACACAAACAATACATACCTCTGCATTACTAAATATGATAAAGAGATGAGAATCTCTAAGTGGGGAAAAATACTTTCCTCAAAGGAATGTCTTCAATAACATGATGTGCTCTGAAACGAGCCATGCATTCTGCTTCCTATGGCGGATTTACATCTGCCACCAACCTCTCCTCATCATCCTCCTCTCAGCCATGTACTGGTTCCATCACCCAGACAGCAATGATGGGCTGTCACGATAGCTGTCACAGTGATGACCGCACAGCTCTTTGATGGAGAGAAGTCTAGACCAACACTGGATGTTTGGCTGATTTTATACTTATTCAGCACTATACTCTAGTATCCTGTAAACAATTTATGTTTTGTTGTTAATGTTATTGATTATTACCCTCAACTTATTAGGTCAACATGACACTCCCTGATCTTTAGTTACCATGTCTCATAGCTTTTTTTTCTTCAAGAACATATATGCACATATTGTTTGATTTGTTATAAAACTTGGTAAGAGTCCCTTAAAGAAAAAACACTGTAATGACTATTTCACACAACAACCACATAGATTGAGGCAGATTAGTTTTTTAAAATTAAATTATTACATGTAATAAATAAACATTAAATGCACTACATAGATCCATAAAACTAACAACTATTAAGCTGCCTTTATAAATAATGTATAACATTTTCATTACTTACTAAGTGCGGTAACACAGAATGTTTTTGTGGTTTAATCTAAAGTGTGCAGTGTGATATATAACAGTACTGTTTGCAGACTGTTTAACTAGTCTTCTTACTTCAAAAGCGATTCATTACTTCTCAGGGGCAGCCATGATGTAAACTCACTGTAAGTAGTGTTTTGGTTTTAAGATGCACTCTTAACCTCAGTTGGTTGTAAAAAGAAGGACAGTGATCTGTTTTTTTCTCATTCTCTTATTACAAAACCTTAAATGTTATCAGTGCTGGGGGTACAAGCAAAAATAATTTTTGAAAAGAGTTTTCCTCAAAACATCAGGAGTATACTGTCCTTTGGTGGATGATGCTATTCAAAATGTGAAACATGAAAATGAACTCCTTAAGGCCAGTAGACACTAGGAAGTGACAGGTTGTCACCCCGGTTTATTTCAGTAGAGGCCTGGCAGCAGCTCTGCTTCTCGTGCTAGCAGTGTTAGTACTAGAGGGTTTGTGTGTTTGCTCCCCATGTGAACAAGCACAGCTTTCCATTGTTTGTTTTCTGCCTCTCAAGTTTGACCGTGTCAAACTTTCTCAGCAGGGAGCTCGTTGTCCAATCAGAGGGCAGAGATCAATAGTAAACCAGAGCTACACAGAGCAATGCCACGTCCTCATCCTTCATGGGTGGTGGCGTTTACTGTTATTTCTTTCTTTGCTTTGGCTTTATAAAACACAAAGTATAAGTGTAAGCCACAATAAATAAGATTATGCAAATCTCACCTAAAAGTATTTCCCCTACCTAAGAAGCTCCACTCATTTAAAATAGTTTATAGTCATCCTATAGGCTGTTGCATTAACACAACCTTTGACCCTGAGAGAAATGGCACATATAAACAAGATAGGCCAGTGCCATCCACAGTGGTTTTAAGCTCTTATTCACTGATCTACACAAGGAATGGCAATGCTGTGTTGTACTGTAGTCACTGAACCTCACAAGTCAGCAACTCAGACCTTTTCAGAGTTGTACCCCAGTCTAATTAATTAGTTGTTGACATTTCTAGTTGTTCAGTTGAGTCACTTGGGCCTCCGCAGCTCCAGCTGATATGATGTGAAGAAATTGTAAAGGGGTTTCTCTGTACTGCTGGGACCACAAGCAACAATGCACAGGTTGCCTTTTTATTCCATTAGGACCAGCTACTGGGCCATTTGTATGCTGAATTAACAGAGTGAAGCTAATTACCCTATACATATCACAGGACCCACTCTGAGATAATGTTTACTGATGAGCAAAGCTGTGTTTAAGAATCCGATTTCTGCTTCAGAATTTGATGTGTTGCGCTTTCCCCAAAAAGTAAGAGAAAAGGAGAACGGCACGTATCAAAGCTCCAGTGGCCAAAGCTGAGAGACGGACTGAACTAATGTGGAAGGAGTACAAATGGAGGCTTTTTTAAACTTGAAATCTTTCAAAAACCTTTTCTGTCATGTACAAAAATAGAGGTGTGACGTATAATTCAGTTTCCAACACCAACTAATTCAGGGTGAGCTTTAAGTCAGTATTACTTTTTGTAGCTTCATAGAGATGCTATTATTTCTTACCATAAACTGACACCTTTTGTACAATTGTTTTCATCTTAAAGTTGTTGCAGTGCTAAGGTTTAATAGGTAGAAGGTTAAAGCAAGAGATTTTGGTTTTCTGTGTTACCCTTTGACAAAATCATGGGCCTGCTTTTGGCGACGCTGGTGCGATGACATCTGCTACCGCCTTTAGCACTTACTCGTTTTGCCTCTTGTACTTCTCTCAAGGCCTTGAGATGACAGCTGAGGAAGAGCTCAGATATCTTCTCTGGAGGCACAGGGAAAGAAGGCATGATGGTGACTCAGTCTTCTCCCAGTAGAGGAGACTGGATGGGCGTGCAGGATGTCACAGACTGACAAACACAGATCGAGTCATGACCTTTACATGGTCTGCCTAACCTCCCACAGTCAGTCCCAGAGATCTTATGTAGCATTTTGCTCCCAAAGGACTTGCAAACAATTCACTTCAAAAGAAAAAGAAAACAAGAGGAAAAACACATCATCACTTGTGAATGACAAATAGGGGAAAATGAAACTGATTATAAGAGGAAAAAGAGCTTGTACTAAATAAAACATTAAAAACAGACCTGATGAAGAGATTAATCAACTCTGAAATATGTAGACTGCACCATCAAATCTCTTTGAATGCCATATATATTCTTTTGTGGCCCTCTTGCATCTTGAACAACACCACAAACTCAGACGTATGGATTTTTTTTCTCTTCTGTTTGTCAGGAGCTTGAGGAGAATTACCAGCGGGCCTACTCTGAAGCCCTGACAGCTTTTGGGAATGGAGCCCTGTTTGTTGAAAAGTTCATTGAAAAACCGAGACACATTGAAGTACAGATCCTTGGTAAGTGCATTCTTCAACTTTTTCTGTTTGTCTTTAACTGTATGTCTGTGTTTATTTTATGAATTGACTGAAGTTCATTATGGAAGCAAGATGCATAGAAGTCCTCTAAGGGAGGAAGAGAGACCGCTGAACAATGAGAGTGAATGATATTTATTGACCAGCAGAGGATTCTCCAGCCATTATTTGTCTCATTATGCTGAATGCAACTCCACTACCACTCGATATTGCAGAACAGTTTTTCAACACTGACACTTTCAGGAAGTGAGCCTGCACTCTGATAAAAACAAGTATACACAAACACGCATTCAGGTGTACTGTACAGCGTGCTCAGACGTGCAGCTGTCATTGGTTTGGTAGGAGGCTGTGTGAGGTCACTGTGATTAATTAGTGCAGGGTTTCTCAAAGTCAATACGGATCTAGTGCATATCTCGTGTTGTGAACACAATATGTTATGAAGTGTTATATTTTCTTTTTTGAAATTGATTTTGAATATACAGTATAGCTTGAGCTCATTCGAAGTGATCTTGTCTGCAAATTAATGTGATTTCAATGTGGTGTATTTCACTATCATTGACATCATTGTCATGGCGACATTAAATGAGAAATTGCTATCAACTCCTAAATGGCAGAACAACATATGTCTCATTGTCTCTACTAACTAGTGTAAATGTTGTTAAAAGCAGAGTTGGACTGGATATCCAGCGTCTCTCTGTGGACTACTTGAGTAGCCCATTATACAAAAACAAGAGGGAGAGAGATGCTTCGTGGGCTTACTTTGATTATGCACTGCCCCACTTTCCTTTCTGGACCTCTGACCTTGAATAAAAATCAGATGCAGACTTTTGAGTAATAAGTTTGAGAACCTGAATTAGTGTCTTTAGGGCATGCAAAGGGATTTGTGAATTATCTATAAAAAGCCATGTCTTTGACAGCCCTCTGTTTTCCTGCTTCCCTTTCGCTTCTTTCTTTTTTATTTTCTAGTTTCCCCCTTTTTCCTCTCTGCTTTCTTTTTGCTTTTAACTTTTCTTTATGGTTCTCTCTTTTCCTTCTTCCTCAACTTTTTCTCTCCATTTTTCTTCCATCCTGGCCACTTGGTTTCAGTTTCTTCAGTGTGAAGATGTGCTGCCTTTCTGTTTGTAACATTGTCAATTTAACATTTTGTGTTTGGACACAAACTTGCTCATGTTCTATAAAATGGAGAAGACGAACCACTTTTACCCTTATTTATTAATGGTAATTGCCACTTTGGTTTGTGTATACATATATGTATACTTTTCTCTCCTTCTTCATTTGAATTCAACCACTCTTTTCCATCACGCTCTTGACTGTCTTACAATTTTCTTTGTTCCTCCCTCTCTCATATCCTCACCCACCTCTCTTTTTCTCTTTCCCCAGGCGATAAATTTGGTAATGTCATCCACCTCTATGAGAGAGACTGCTCCATTCAGCGGAGACACCAAAAGGTGAGGGCCTCATTTTAATATTCATCTAGCCCAACTTAATGTTTGAATTTATTCAAGATTATCTTCATGACATTTCTGCTGTATTGCATAGATTACCATGAAGTGGATGGTGCTGGTGGGTCGGCATGAGACAAAGATCATGAGCAGGAATCACACCTGCAAGCACTGCAATCCCCTGAATATACTATAGACTGTGACTTAAATCTTTTTTTAGGCAAACAGGCCAGTTAAGCAAATATTAATTCTGAAGTTGATTATAGCAATCATTATTATAGGATTGACGGCCCTGGGAATCATAGAACTCCTGAGCAGCAGGGGTAAGCGGATTATATACAAATAAAAATTAGCCACTGCTAATGCTGTCTGAATAGGACTCTTTGCAACAACTGCAGCAGTTACATAATTCTCCACCAAATCAACTTGACTCAACAGAACATTTTTTAAAATTATAATTTGATGCTCATTCATTAGCAAGGGCTGTTTTCTTCCAAATTGTTTGAGAAAACTGGGTTTTGGGATTTTGGGTACAATGACCAAATAAACCTCTGAATGCTAAATCAAAGAGAAAATAGAAATCGACATCTAAATGTCACTCAGTATAAGAATGCTTTCATCAGAGAAAGCTGATTAATGTGTAGTATTTCATTACATATTGTCACCTCAAAGCAGTTTCAATCATGTATTTATCACTTTCTTCCTCCTGCTTTAATCAAATTATAGAAGATAATCATATTAGCGGGTCTGTTCATGCAAGAGCTGCTGCTCTTTGATTCTGTGAGACTTAATCTGCCTTTGCCCTTAATCTAAGATCTTTTTGAATCTCAGAAACAAGAATAGTCACTAGCTGAAACAGATTTGGGATGGTGGAGCACTGATAGGTTATTTTTAGTATTTCTGTCTTGGAAGTGCTGTTCATACTTGTAGGTTTTTTTTGAGGGGGAGGAGAAAAGATTTGATATAAATTTTAATTGAGTTCTTGTGGTTTTTTACTTAAAAAAAAAAAAAAATCGGACTCCGGTCATGTTGTTTTGAACTGGATTCAATTAATTCTCTTGGATGGGTTGACTTGTTTGACACAGTGGAAGAAAGAGATCAGCCTCCAACATGGTGAACCCCACCCACCCAGCAGCTGCAGCCAGACCAAATGAAAGGCTGAAATACATAATGTTTCACTCCATCAGTTTTTACTAAAGCTGAAGTAACACAAACTGTAACAAACTGATGGCTTGGACAAAATGAAAACAAATGATGTTATTCCCTAAATATTACTGCAGTAGTAAAAAAAAAAAAAACCTGTCCATTTGTGGTTCATTTTTTAAAACCAGTGGAGTATTTTGTGGTTTTAAGAATTAAATTTGAACTGCGAGGAAATTTGGAGGAAATTTGGAGAAAATGTCATGTTCAGCACTATAGTAAAGTCACGGGGTGTATATTTAAGCAATAATGCACTAATTGATGTTTTCATACATGAGAAACTCTTTTGATGTATTTCAGGTCATTGTTTTGGTTTTTACAGCCTGCAACTTCACTTTATGTTTTGGATCAGTCACATGACTCAAATCAGCCACATTTCCAGCAGTTGTTTTCTGTAAAAAGGCTATGATGAGTCCACTGTATACCAACTACCCAGCACCACTTGGTAGACAGGCAAGGTTAGCGAACTAGCTGGTGAACGTAGTGAAAGCATTTAGTATCCAAAAAGACAGATGTTTCCCTCAGGAGCTGGCAGAGAGCTGTGAAAAAGAGAGTAAATATTGCACTCTCCTTCATCAGGCGTTATGAATGTGTAGAAGAGGCAACTGCTTGCAACAGTAATATGTAAGCCACAACATCTTCATTAGGTGGTATTATGTCAGTTTTGATAAGTTCACCCAAATGATAAATTATAATAAATAAATAAATAATAATAATCTGTAATTTTTGCTTGCAGTTACTAAATAATGAAACATTCATAAAATGAATGGGAGGCAGTAGTATCTTTGCAACAAACAAACTTGGCAAAAGTAGACATAGTAAGCACTGTGTTTGACACGTTTTACTATGGGCACTGCATTAAACATTTCTGTCAGTGGTACATTAATAATGTAACTTGAGGTCTGGTGTGTCAAAAGAAGCAGTACAGTCCAAGAGAATTTGTAGACATTAATTTTAATTGTGTGTCAGGCTAAATTAATCAATAATTTAAAAAAAGAAAAGTTAATTATATGCAAGATTTAACAAAGATGTTATCATATGTTGAAATGAATGAATGTTTCCTCAAAACGAAGATTGAAATTGAAGTTAGTTGAAATGGGTACATTTTGTACATTTCTAATCTTAGTGTTAGTTTTCATTGTGACATTGTCACTAAAATCTTGTTTTTTCCCAGGTTGTGGAAATTGCGCCAGCTTTCCAACTGGACCCTCATCTGAGAGACCGACTTCATGCTGATGCTGTAACCCTGGCCAAACAGGTACATTTGTGATTTTGATGTTGAAGCTAATATCAATCTGCCACAAAGCGTTGTGATTTCTGGATTTCTGCTGTCTATTTCCTCTTTTATTTCAGTCAACAATAGGATGGTTACTGAGGTCGGTACTTTTAATGGTACCCATCGAATAATGTCGGTACCATCAAGTATTGTTTCATGTCAAACGCACAAACAAAGTCAAAACGCACGACTTGGGCGTATGTTAGACAAAAATAACAAGTCCCTCTTTGACAGTTTTTTATTCCATGCTCACAGATGCAATACTGCCAGTAACCTGCAGTGAGTCTTGTCGAGAAATCTTCTTAACATCATTACACCTACTAAACTCAGTCATGGTGTCACCATGTGTAACTCTATAATAGTGCTACAGCTACACAGATGCATTGTGGGAAAACAGTGCTAACAACAGAAACACATGAATAAATATGTTTAGAAGAAATATGATTTAATATGGAGTAAATAACTAAAAAAACACAACTTCCCCTCAAGGCACAACAGCCTTCAGTAAACAGTAAGTGTGCAAGTAGTCCGAATGAAATAATTGACAACTACAGATATCAGATTGTTTTCTTTCTGTTGTCAGAGCATTTGATATATTGATTCCTCATGATGTAAAGAGAATCTCAACAAATAACAAAACATGCTTCTCAAATAAATTGCCTCCCCTAGCTTTGATCATTTTTTCATCACTGAGCATACAAAATTAATAGGTGTGTACGAAACGTTAAATATTCATGTGGCTGCAGCCTCATGTTAAGGCAACTTATTCACTGGGAGGCAAAATTGTCTCTAAGTTGTGTAGGCAGGTGTCAGCATGTTCAGCGCTACAGTGCTACAGAGTTTTGACCACTAGTTAAAAAAGGTTAACACTTCAAGAGAAATGGCTCAGTGAAAGGGAAAAGCTTCTCTGGTGAAGATGCTGAAGCATTGGTTTGTGTTTGGGATGTCTGAGCAAATGCTATTCATTTTTCTGTCTATAATTGGTCTGCAAAACAACCGGATTCTCCGGAAGAATTTTAATGTGCTATCTACCTGTGATTCGAATGAGGGGGACATTAGTGCTTTGTTGAACTGTGGAAATGAAATTGCTATTTGAAAATGGATGGGAATAGATGCAAACAGCAAATGCAATTGTGGAAATTAGTGTTTAAACAATTTGAGTGCATTTCTTGAGGAAAAATGTTATGATTGCCATCCACTGTTGCAATCTGCTCAGCTAAAATATGCAAAAACATTTCCTGCAAGGTGGCTCATCCTGTATTAGCCCCCAAGAATCATTTATAGCTGATTTCTTTTTTTTTTTTTTTGGCTTAATCTTGCTGAAATGTTGGCTCAGTTATGACAGCATCACTTAATAGTCAAGCCTCATCTCTCAGGAGATTTTAGGTAATGGCCTTTTCAGGTAATAGCTCAGTTGAGCAATGGATAGAAGGAGGGAAGAGTGTCAGAGGAGGATAAAGACAAGGATGGTGATTCGCTAAAGAAATGACCTTGATGGTATTGACGGAGAAATGGTTGTAAGAGAGAGACGCCAAGAGAGAGATGGAAAGTTTTTAATGTGTAACTCATGATGTGACCTTGCTCTAATGGTGAATTCTGTTCTGAAGTAAATGTCAACATCATCCAGCTTGTCTACTCAGTCACAAACCGTGTGTGTGTGTGTGTGTGTGTGTGTGTTTAACAGCAGCAGTCTCTTGTCTATGACATCTCTGCTTACTGTCATTTTAAATGAATGATGTTGCTCCTTCACAACAATGTATGGATGACTAGTACCAGCTACAGTATGGCATGCATGCATGCACACAGTAGGAATCTACTGACTCAGTACAAGGACAAGTTTTCCCTTCAACAAATAGGCAGCACTGCAGCAGGCCATCTGTGTGAAAGCACTTCCTGTTGCTGTAGGAGAAAGGTTTTCACAATGTTTCCAAACCTTGAAGTCAAGAATAATGAAATGACTTCAGTGTCAGGTTCTGTTTGCTTTCATACTGTATGTACAAATGAGGCATAATTGACTGTAACAAATTCTCATAAATCTCCTGCCCGTGCATGTTAAGCCTGTGTGCTTGATTTTTACAATGACAAGTGTAAACAACAAAGACAATAAGAAGCTGCTTCCTTTTGAAATTATATTTATCAAAGCTTTTAATGTGCCCACAATAACAAAATCAAATGATATGAAGAGGTTGTAGCGTTACCTGCAAACAGTATGTAGCGTTACATGCAGCATGGTGTGAGTGCTGTACTTGTCTACTTCAGGGAGCAGAGAGTGACAATTGAGGATTGAGAGCTCAGCTAGGATAGATCACATTTTTTTGAGAAAAGAATAATCAAAACCATATCCATATAAATCTAATAGGTATGTGCAGCTTATTTGGCCAGTTTGGATCAAGTGGTAGGTTTTTGATTTGCATTAATGTTTTTATTTTATTTGATGTGGGTTATACAGCTTGTCTGATCAGACATGCTCTTTTACAGCGATGCCATGTTAACAGTTACAATAGGAAAAGACTGTCATATAGAAAAGATACTGACATTATTAAAGTAGCCATAGGCAGATTATTAAGAATAGCTCTAAAGTTGCAGATATGGACAACTGTTTTGGTTTTGTGGTGACATTGCAGATTATATGAACAGACTGAAAACAGTAAAAACAGTATTTCCTGGATCAGTTCTGGCAAAGGGTAAGACCTCACAAATATAGCAATACAAACGCATATGACCACACGGCTGAATAATCAAACCTGCAGGTGTTGCAGATTATCACCAGGGGTCTCACTTTTTCTCAGCCTCATCTTCCATTTTTCTAGTTCCAGGCGCACCCCTCCTCCTCCTCCTCCCCCCTCTTCCACACGCTCACACTCTCCTCCTCTTCACCTTTCTCCTGTCCTAGCATTTCCCTGCTATGTGTTGTGAATGCATTTCACTTTGTGTCAGTCCCCCACAGTGATGGTTTCCACTTTAGATCTGAGCCGAACTCTCACTGCAGCTCTCACTGCAACGCTGAGGCTGAACTTTTGTACTTAGTTGGGTATTATAAATGTGTCTGAGTTTGTCACAGCCTGTGTATGTACTGTATGATTGTGTGTGTGGGAGACCGAGCAAGGGGACATTTATTTTTAATGTGATGTATGGAATAGAAAGCGATAGAGATGGTACATTTGTGCAACGTATGTTTGTTGGCATACAGCCGCAGTGCTTGTTCATACACTAACACATACACTCAAAGGTACACACAGTTGTCTTAAATGACCATTTCCCCCTTTTTTTGCTATTCTTATGAGGACTTGCACACTCTCTTGTGTGTATTTTAAGGTGTGCTCTGACACCTTAATATGTCCAGTCCAATTTCAAGCATAATTGGAGCCCTTTCATTATAATCAGCAGCTCATTGCAATTTAATGGTAAATTGTTACAGACATGAAACTGCTATTGTATGCACATGTGCACAGACAGACTCTCCTGCTGTTGTTTACACCCATACACCACCAAGAGTCTCACATTCTTGTAAACACACACTATATATAGAGAAAAAGAGGCACTGAATGATATAGTAGACACACTCTTTCTGTGGTTCTGTATACTTACACTCTCAGCTCTCGCATATACACATTTACCATCGCCTACACCCCCCACACACACATTTGCTATTTCTCGGCTCTTATCTGGTCTTAATGGTGGCTCCATAGTGCTGGCTCTCTGTCCCCCTTCATCTCGCCGTCTGTGTGTATATCGCCCATCTTCCATTATCAGCAGCCTCCATCTGAGTCTTTCAGAGAAACAGCGCAGTCTTTGAACTCAGTGCAGGCCACAGCATTTCCTGATAGAATGTCCTAGAGAACAAAGTTGCCTGGCAACACTGACGGGCAGAAAGTTACTTCAGCTCTCTGTAAAAAGGGTTTTTAGCTCAGTGTGCATATCAAGCTACAGCTCACAAGAAAATCACAGATATTGTCAAATTGCCTGTTATGCTGTAATGAGTTATCTGCTGCTCAAACAGCTGATTGTGCATACTCATTTGGAAATGGTTGTTTTTCCTCAATCAGAGGACTGTGTGGCTGCCGTGTCTGCGCATTATTGTGTTTATTTCTTTGTGTTTTTCAGGGGAGGACTATGGCTACCATTTCATTTAAGCAACTCATGCAATATCTCAGCCAGTCCTGATTAGTTTTATGAATGATGCATCTCACCATAACAGTGTGGGGTTTTCATAATTACAGTGATTGGCCCACTGATTGGACGCTTCATTGCTTGTTCATTCACGCATGTGCCGCTTGTGATAATTTAGCCTCTTTGATATCTGTGTTGCTGTGCAGTAGTGGTATTGGGTTTCTGTGCTTCTGCTGTGGGTTTAGAAGGTCTGACTGCACATGTCAGGAGTAAATGGAGCTACAGGCAGCGATGGGGCACCCCCTGTGCTTATCTCTTTAAAGTGCTTAGTTTGTTGAGAATGAGTCATATGACAGGAAGTGAGGTTGAATGCATGCATTTTCATAAATCTCAGCCCTCACCAACTGTCAACAAGTTGTAATTGCTCTCTTGGAGATGTTCTACATCGGTGCACAAATGTGCTGCTGTTTACTCACACAACACATGTACTGCACAAACCTATTCATAGAACGTAACTACGCAGACATAAAAAAACATGCCTCAGACATTGCAGACCAGATTGCATCAGACATTTACAAAGTTGCATTTACTGTCCCTCAATGATTTTGTCAATGAAAGGAGATAGAAAAGTGGTGTGTTTGTTGCTGACATGCTGAAACTGCAGAATTGATAGGGAAGACGTACTTGCTATTGTTGGGCAACAAATTCATGAACTTTTTTTTTTTTGCTGAATGGCTGAGCATGATGGTCGAGAAGAATGTTCTTTCCTCACTACTGTCAGAAGAAAGGAACAGAGTGAAAAGGAACCCGTCATGGGGTCAGAGGTTTGGTTTCAGAACGTGCTCCTACAAGCTCGCTCTGCAGCATGAACCAGTCTTGTCCAGTCCTGTTCCTCTTTTTTGTAAACCTTGTATATTATCTTCTAACAAGCTGTTTTTTCTCTTGCCTTTCATCACTTGTTTTCCAAAAATCGTACCTCTCTCAACATTGGTGTAAACATGGTGGGATGTTGTTTTGTCAGTGTGACTGAGTAAAGTTGTTGAGTGATGAAATTAAATGCTGAAGTGTCTCGGGGAGATTAACTACTCCCTGAGAGCAATATTTATTTATATATTTACTAGGCTGTTTGCTGTAGCCAGTATCATATCATGCCATTGCAAAGTGTTCACATGTTCATGTTTATTCAGCAGCAGACAGATTCAGGATATACAGCAGGTGTAGTAAATACATTTGCACCTGAGCAGCAAGTTTCATTGGGATATTTTATTTTTCAACTTAAAACACCATATTTGCTTTAAGAGTTTCAACACACTCTTTTCAGTATTAATTGTTATTAATGAACATTTTGTGTACTTGTAACTGAAAGGGTAACATTACACAATGCAGCAGTCAGGTCAATTGGGTCATTTGGTTGTTTAGTCACCCTCCGATAGTAAACACACTCAAGTATAATGACCGTAAATATGTATACAAAACAAACAATTTTCAGGCCTAATACTGACCCCCGTTGGATTGCACAAGTCATATCCAAACATGTTGATTTGTAGTCACTTATCTGCACAAAGTGTTGCCTGTTTCCTGTATGGCTGATCAATGGTATCAAACGCTTTTTATCCATACCGACTGTCCATCAACAATTTATGCTTCTCAATGAAATTATCCAACCTTCCAATAAAGAGTTTTTTCTGATATCTTAAAGAGCTGGGAAAGTGAAAGGACATACCTGTATCTGTACAATCGAATTTACAATACCATTACTGACTTTCTTGACTGAAATAATATTAATTTCATTCCAGTCAGTAGATGTTTTATTCTTACACTTGCCGAGAATGTCAAGCATTTCCTTTTCCTCTGCAGCTCTTCTACAGCAAATTGAGCTTGGATTTTTATCTCTATAATCCTCAACAGCCCCCCCTTTCCCCCCTCTTTTTGCTATGGATCATTGATTTCATCTGCCAATTTTGGTCCCACACCTACAAAAAGTTGTTAAATTCAGTAAGCACATCATTCATATTGTTCATTTAACAGTCCTTGCAATTGTTGTGAGGTAAATAATAGGTTTACCTCACTGACTGTCAGTGGTGTGTGCAACAAAAGTATCCATCTAATTAGCACAACATTTGTGTGTGTGTGAGAGAGACAGAGAGAGACAGAGAGAGACAGAGAGAGACAGAGAGAGACAGAGAGAGACAGAGAGAGACAGAGAGAGACAGAGAGAGACAGAGAGAGAGACAGAGAGAGACAGAGAGAGAGACAGAGAGAGAGGGGGAGGGAAGGTGAACAGGTGTGTGGTTGTAGGTTACTTTTAATGTCAGAAAGGCCTCCTCTGCCATTTTTGTTTGATGGCATATTTATCGGTTTAACCTTTAGACAGCAAGTTACTGTCAGATACTTTTAGCAGTTGTAATTAGGAATTCGATGTAAATGCTTTTGTGGGTGAAGAGTGTTGACAATTGAGACTTTGTTGCATTTTACACTGCGTATGACGCAATCTCACCCACTCAGTTTTATTGGTATTTTTTCGGGTGCAGAGGAGGGTGGTGAACTCTTTTTGGCAGAAATGAGCAGACGGCATTGAAGCAGAGCCAGAAAACGACTCTTGTCCCTTTTTTCTTTTTTGTGCTCTTGTGGAGCGAGAGGAGTGGGAGAGGGCAGAAAATTCAAATTTGCTGCTGTGTTTTAAGTGTGAGATGGAGGAGACAGAGATCTGAAATCTGTGTTCTACATAATTTGAAAGGAAGCATCATCTACGAGCGTGTTGGGGCGCAGGGGAGAAATAATTTGTAGTTTGTGTTCAGTGTTTTGCTTGTGTTTGCTCGCTCATTTTTTCGCTATCCTGAGTGATCTGCTACTCAAAATCATAAATATGTTGACATTGTCATCAGCTGTTTCAACAAAGCCAAACCGTATATTTCTGTGTGCCAGTAACTTTATTTGCCATTTCATAGAATAGATATTTATGTAATTATGGGTCAAGACTGTTAACTTTGTGTGACTGGTTATTACGGTTCTGTTATGAGTTTAGATAGCATGATAGCATGAAATGGTCTGTAATGAGTCTGAATGCATGTTAGTTCCCTTTGCAGCCTTGCTCATCATTTGAACATGCTACCTACATTTTAGGTGGGAATCTTAAAAACAGCTACTTCCCAAATCTGTTCAATATGCTGTCAGTTAAGCTCTGAAGGGAGATCAAGTTCTGGAGAGAAACAAGCTGACGAATGAAGAGCATTAGACTAAACCGTGCTGCATGCTGTTCATAATGTATTTGTCCGGTTTTTAATTTCATGCTTACAGTTCTGATGTGACATAGAAACTTTAATTGTAGCCAAACATGTCATGGAAGAAGAGATTTAAATGGATAATGAAGGAGATGATTGTATTTATAATGCATACATTCATTTAAAAGATAAAAGGAATCCAATTCCCTTTCCAATTCTGTGTCTAAATTAAATGTTTGGAGTTTCAGTGACAATTGTGTAAATGTGACAGCAGTCTGACACCACCCTTTATTAAAGTAATAAATACTAGCATCTTCTGCTTGTTTGTGAGTGTTCAAGATGTGTGTGTGTGTTTGTTGATAGTATCCAGTCCCTCTGGATTGTGTGTATTTGTCTTTATTGGAGCAGTATTTCAGGCCTCCCGCTCCGTGTCCGTCTGTGAGCTCTGTTTGTGTGTACACATGAGTCTGTCAATCCACCGAGGGTGTTAAATGTGGAATTAGTTCTACTGTCAATCACCATGGCGACAGTGAGGGAAGAGATGACATGCTCTCGCTCAGAAGAGTGGTGTCCCTGATAGAGACACATACACGCACAGGGGGGAGGGCTCACAAATTGAGATTGACACTTTGTCCCTGGAGGTGGTCAGTTCACTGTAAACAGTACAACAGCACTTACACACGAGGTGTTTTTGGGTCTGTGTGTGTGTGTGTGTCTGTGTGTTTTGTCCCATTTTTTACTTCAAAATCACCCATACTTTTCGCCCTGAAAGCATATTTTAATATTCCATCAGGAAAAGCAGCATTTGGAAATGGGGTAGACGAAAAATGCTCTACTTATTCTTTTACCCAGTGTGTGAGCTCATGCATCAGTCAGTTTTCTTCGTGTTTCTTTTCTCACATTTACTTATTCATGTGCTGCCTCTCATGTTTGTCTATCTCTGTGTTTTTGTCTGGACTAATTCTTTGGTCTTTTCATCTCTCGCTCCCTCTGTGGTTCTTCTTTGTGCCGTGTCCCTTTTTAAACTTTCATGTTCAATTCTCTTATTATTTCCTTGCTCCCCTCTTCTATTCCCCCTGCACTCTATCTTGCAATTAATTCAGTCAACAATGACAAAGCAAAATATGTGTGGCCAACTGAAGTCCTTCCTGTGACCAAATTAGAAATCATTTACTAGGACAAGTAGAGGGGACTACAGACAAACAACAAAACAAACAAGTACATATTCTTTAAGTAGCACCATTGATAATCAGTGTACTTTTCCCTGTGAATTTATATTTAGATCATGATTACATGTTATAAATAGCACAAGTAGGGGAAAATACGTTGTCTATAATGTCTACATTGTAGAAATTAAGTTATTACAGTGTAGTAACACAGTAAGTCACACAGTCAGCAAGTAACACAGTGGAAGTGTTGCATTTCTTTGTGGCTGCTTTACAATTAAAAGCAGCAGTGGACTCCACCACTATCAATAAAAGTAACCATATGGAGAGATAAGTACTAAATGGTAAATATCGACCAAAGTGCCAAAAATAGGGTTTGATTTGATTAAAATCTTAATCTTCTTATACCCCCCCCCCCCATTTGATGTTGACGAGAGGGACACAAATTAAGAACTGATTTTACTGGTATCTGAGTTTGTTGAATTATGCACCTCTTCTCCAGCAGATAACAGACAGATCAATCAAGAGAAATGGTATTTCAGCAGCATCGGCCTCAAGCACCCTGCTGTTAAGATGTTGCTGGGCAGCGGCAGCTCTTTATCTGAAAGTATTTTAAGACTGGTAGCAATTTGAATTTAATGAAAATGTCTGAATATATAGCTCGCAACGCAGAAGTTATTCAATCTATAAGCAGTCATGAAAGCTGGTTTAAATACCCAAAGTCAGTAAGCTCTGAAAACAGCCCTAGAAATATAACACATTATCGCCCATATTGTTTGATTGATGAGTGGTGTGAAGGTAGCACAGTGCAGAGACAGAGCAACACTGATGAAGCTAACCAGAAATAATAGTTTTATAGAGGACAACTGTAATTAAAATTAATATATAATCAGTTTACAAGTAAGTGATAATGGCATTCTCTGCCCTCTTCCCCCTTCTTTTCTCTTCCTCTCCTTTTGATTTTCTTAAGGTCTCTCCTCCTCCCTTCGCCATTTCTTTCTGTTTAGTCAGCATTCATGTGAGTGTTCATTGAGCTCCATTTTGTGTAGAAAGCAAAGACAGATCCTGCTGTGTTGTGTGTAATGTAGGAGGCATGAAGTAGTGCAGGGGTCTTATATGTCAGGGGGACATTGGCACTTGTGATTGGATGGATGCTATTTTGAGATTCTGTGGCCTTTATCTTCATGCCTGCAGAATTCTATTGCCTGTTTATACTGTATCTAACTATAAAGGACGGAGCCTGTATGACTCTCTGTTCTCTGCTTTCCTCAACAACTGTGAATCCGATGCGCTTCACATTTGGTGGGTGTATTGCAGGGAACCTAAAGAAGTTCAGTGTAGAGTATGAAGTTGTTCGGATGAGGAATGTTGGAAGATATTTAAAGAAAACATTCAGTGGATCTTGACCTCTCTATTATGGCTGCCAGAAACACTGAACATAACTTCTGGTGCTGCATTTATACACTATCTCCAATAAGGCGGCTGTGCACACGCATAGCTGCCAAATAAAGCAGCTCAAAGACATCTCTGTCTGTCTGTCTGTCCTTCAATTTTTTGGAGAACTGTTGAGCAAACCTATTTCACACTTGGCGGGGGTATTGCTGAGGACCCAAGGAGTGCAATGTTAAGTGTGAGGTCGTTGAGATGAGTGGTCCTCAAGAAAGCTGCAAGCAGCAATACCAGGGGAGAGCAGAGCTGGAGAGAGGGGGCCTACCAGAAGTGACACATACAGAAAACATGATGGGGAAAAAAGAAGCATACAATCTTATTTAAGTACAATTTCACCTCAATGAAACTAACTAAAATGGAAGGAGTGTCTGTTTGTATATGTGTGTGCGACTGTGCGTGTATATAAACCTCGAGTGTGAAGATGTTTGAGCGGTTTTCTTGGAAAGCTGCAAGCAGCAACATGCAATCAGCCTGTTCTGAATAGGCACGTTTTGAACTGGCAATGCACCAGTGTCCAGGAGTGGGTTTGATATTGAAGTGGACAGTCTTTTTTTATAATGGATTATGAGCAGGAGTGTATATGGAAGTGGGTATGTGTACTTGGATTTAAGGTGAGCATGTAAAGCTTTTGGGAATAGAATCCCTCAGGCGGTAAAGTCAGCGATCTGAGACAGTCTAGAAGGGAGGTAAAGATGGAGAAATGGCTTAGAGGTTGAGAAGGAAACACACAATAAAGAATATGCAAAGAAAGGGGAAAATAGATGGAGAAAGGAGGGCACAGGGAGGTAGAAGAAAACAAATCTGCTATTAATGAAAAGAGGAGACAAATTAACTGAAGACTATACAGAGATGAGGTGATGTGGTCGGAGGTTGCAGAGTCTAAGACAAGAGGAAGTGAGAGAAAGACAAAAGAGGGAAGGTATTGATTCTTTGTGCCAGCTGGGGGGGGGGGAACCTAAGCCAACTGTGCTATCTGAAATTAGAGCCAAAGGAAAGGTGGAAGGATGCAGTGGATGATGTACTGTATAAGCAGAAGTGGTGAGCAGCAAAGAAACTTTGTATTACAATGCACAGTAATAACACCAAAGACCAGTGAAAAGTGCATGTCTATGAATAATAAACGGTGAGAGCAAAACTTGGTACAGAAGCAGGATAGCTATTCAACCTGCACGACGAACCAGCACTTTAGAAGCTGGTCATTATTCTATTATTTTGATTACACTAAAGAATCTTTAGACTTACATTATTTGAATCATTTGCATTGTGTAACACCATACCTCACTTTATGTAATTTCTGCAGGTGAGATCAAAATTGGCAATCACAAAATCTCGCTTACAGAACGACCAGTGCTTAAAACAGGGAAAATAACTAACTTATTGACATTTTGAAATGTCAATATTTTAATAAAGAATTGCCAGTTTGAGGCCTCTGGTTTTGTGCGTGCTGGATGGCATGGCTTACTGGGATGTTTAATGGAACAGAGACATTGTTAATGTTATTAGTTCCACCTGTGCTTTTCCTGCTTTGACGACTCAAAAGCCTGCTGTGAAAAGGTCTATTTGGCTGTTTTTGCAATATTTGTTTGACTAGCAATTGAGTTTTGTATTAGATACGTTTTGATAAAGGGAATGTAGCAGAAACCCAAACAAAACTGTCTGAAATCACTCCCTATTAACTCTGTAGTACACTACATTAATTCATTAATTGTATTTGAGCATGTGAACACATTTTATAGATGCAAAAATCACAAACAGTTGCAATAGTGCAACACTACAGTGTGTTATTTATCATTATTATTATTAATATTAACTGGTGACACCTGGTACCTCAGTTACTTACAACAAACACTATATAATATCTAATATCTGGTTAGAAAAGAGGAAGAATCCTGATATTTTGAATTTATTATGGTAGTACAACACTTTGTATTGCTGGTAAGAGACTCAGAAGCAACTTTCATGGAATTTGTTTTTCCTGTTCTTCACTCTAGCCACGGATGCTAGCCATACACATTAATTTTGTATGGTTGCTCTCCATCATATCTTTTTTTTTTTTAAGATAAAGCAGAAACTGGTCCTTTAGTTACATAATTTGAGTGAATATGTTTAGTCTGGTACATGAAAGCATTCTGAGGCTGCAGTTGGAGCACAGTGACACTGTTTGACAGTACACTCTGCAGTCATGAAGTTCAGTCCATTTTGTTCATTTCTAATTGAATTAACGAGTGATGGCTTGTGCCAAAAAGACATTAGTCCCTGACACTGACAGGCGTGCTGGGCTACTTTTTGGCAAGAGCTTGTAAATAAGAGTTAACCTCGTAATGCAATCCTCAGCATCACGTTGGGGTGTTGATTCCCCATCAGGCCTCATTTTGCAGCACTGACAAGCTCGCGCTACATTACTCCGTATTTAGAATCCTAATTATTTACAGTACTGTATGGGTCTACTGTAATGCACAACAGTCCTGCTCACTGCCAGCTCTGTCTGCTGAGGATTAAATGAAAATGGAGAACAAAATGTCTAAACAAATCGAAAGCAGACAGAAGAATTGCAGCCATAATGTGCCGCTGCATACTGTAAAAAGTGGAATTTCTCTGATGAGAAGAGATAAAAGAGAGAAAAAATTTGCCAATGGGGAAATTAAATTTGAAAGACTGGAAAGTTTGCAAGTCTTTTGACTGAACGAACAGTACTCACGTTCTCTCTGTTCTCTCACACAGTATGTGTAAGTATGAGCACTGAGTGAGCATTCTGTTAACTACACTGAACAGTTTGGTCGCAGCTACAGCTGCAGCATGAAACAGAAACGCTTACATTGCATAGAAGAGAACTGTTATGCTACTACCTAGACAAGCCCCTACCCCAGACTTGTCACTCCGTAGTGCACCCTAAGACTTAAAGAAAGAAGGAAGACAATGGTAACTCAGAGCTGATGTCAAACCGCAAGTACCTGGTAAATGGACTAAATGGACTGTACTTATATAGCGCCTTTCTAGTCTTTACGACCACTCAAAGCGCTTTACACTACATTTCATTCACCCATTCACACACATTCATACACTGATGGCAGGAGCTACCACGCAGGGTGCCAACCTGCACATCAGGGGAAGCTAACCATTCATACACATTCATACACCGTTGGCACAGCAACGGGAGCAATTTGGGGTTAAGTGTCTTGCCCAAGGACACATCGACATGTGGACTGGAGGAGCCGGGAATCGAACCGCCAATCTTCCAATTGGTGGACGACTGCTCTACCTCCTGAGCCACAGCCGCCCCTGGCAACTATGCTTACGGTTACTCCAGCCGTGTGACGTTCCGACCCCCTGCAAGCACGTCTCCCCTCAGTGGTCCGAAGAGCCCAGACGCAGCTCCAGTGAGCCGCCAGCCCGCCCAATGGTGGGCACGCTACAATTTAGCCGCCTTCCAGTAGGAGACTCGGTCGCGATCTCTACGCGGCCTGGCGTCTCCCCTGATCAGGTGCCATGGTATCTGTGATTGCCCCTGCCGATCAGCTGTGGCCCAAACAAATGGGCAGGAAGTGACCTCTCAGGTTCCCACCCAGCCCACCCCCCTGGGGCCCCCCTGCCCACCCGCAAACTCTCAGGTTCCCACCCAGCTCTGCTCAACCAATAAACAGAAAGAAAAGAAACCAACCTATCCATAACAAGAACAATGGGAGATGTTTTTGCTCTTCCTCACTTACTCTCTCTCCTCCCATACTTCTCCTTTTAACTTGTGTAAAAAAAAAACAAACAAAGATGTTAATGAAACAGGAGTAGACACATACACACAAACATGCACCAACAGACTCACTGGCATCAGCAGTTTTCCTTATGTAGTGTAGCTCCCTGATTATGCACTTGGGATAATGGTTACAAGGGTTCAGTCAGCTCACTTAATCTCTTTCTCCTTTTCTTTTTCTGTTACCACAACTTTACTTATGTTATCATAAAGGGAAACATAGGTATTTTCAGCTTGGACCATATTTTCCCATCTTTTTGTGTCTAAGTGACTAATGGGGAACAACAATTTTCAAAATTGTTCCAGTATTGAGTGAGAGCGCTTTAGCCGGCAGCCACCAAACAGACTGCAATGTTATCCTATAGGGCAATAGCAGGCCGTCCATGTACGTTCACTGAAAGTGCTTGTTTTTACCACCAACAGACTCACATTGCTGTAAGTGTCTGACAACATTATGGAAAGTATCATACAGAGAAATAAAACATTTTTCTTTACCTTTCAATCCAGTCCAGTCAGATCCAGTCTGTTTGTGATTGTGTCTAACAAAGTCTTGCTCAAGGAGAAGTCTCCTTCTGAAGTCTCATGAGAGATGTGTTTTTTTCAAAATCAGCTAAATATTCAGCTGTGACTTATAAAAAATCTTTTGGAAAACACTAAACTACACTTTCTTTACTCCAACACAACTCCTCCACTCAGCACTCCCCGCTCCAGCTCTGTCATGGCTAAATATTTATCTGATTGGTCACTTAACCCAAAATGATGGGAAAGTAGGGTCCAAGTTGGGGAAAAAAACTGAAGTTTCCCTTTTAAGTTCACTCAGTCTATTTTTGTTCTGTTCATCCTCACGGCTGCACTTTATTTTCTTTTAATGCCATTCTGTCTTAAAATATTAAAACAATCTACTTTGCAAATGTTTTATGAGGAAAGAAAATGCATTCAACACATTTGGTTGCCCTCGACAACACACACTTTGGTATGACACACTGAATGTAGACATAACTTTGTTTACAAGAAGAGTCCAAAGGGTACTTTTCTTAATGCTTATGCATTGTACTGTTTTTTTAATGTCATATTTGTTTCAGCCATATCACCCAGAGCAAATTTAGTCACCATCACTACAATGAAGGAGCAGTTATACCAGTCAAAACCAACCCAACCAATCAGATTTATATAGTATAAATGGAGCTGTTTTTCATAAAGTGTTACATTTTCTTGGGTAAAAACGAATGCAAATACAACATCAACATGTATTTACACAACAACCCTAACAACCAAAGTCTGAGGCATGAATATATGTTTGTGTGCGCCCATCAGCACACCTAACACATGAATTCAGTGCAGGACGCAAATGGACACATGCATACTGTACAGGATAAGTTATGCTGACACAAATTAGAAGTGACACATAACATACACAATCTTACATGGAAAATGGATTGAAGCAAGGCACACAAACACATGCACATCACGCATACATAATTAGGAACACAAACACAAGCAATCATCAATTCTTACCCACCCCCCCACCCCCACTCTTGTCATCTTTCCTTCCCTTCTGCGTTCCTCTCTCTCTCGCTCCCTTTGGCTGTGTCAAATGCTGCAGTGTGGGTGTCGTTGCACAGGCTACAGCCAAATCTGAGTCTGATACACACATACACACACATACATACACTGAGCAGCATGCAGGCCCATGCACACAACTGCAGTCTTATGAAGTAGAAAACCCATTTCTACCCTGACTACATTTGGAAAGAGTGAGAGCAAGGGAGGGTGGGGGGAGTGAGAGTGAGATGGAGAGAGGGGGAGGCATCTGGAAGAGGGAGGTATGCTTGCAGTGAGGAACCAGTGGCGAGAGCATAGAGGAAGAAAAATAGTGTTTGTCCTGATTTTAGGTCTAAGTTACTGTATCTATACTGACAATACATTTAAATATGTTTGCGATTCAGTGGGCGCACCTCTGTGCACAAGCAAACAATCTATCTTTGTTTGTAGCTGGATGTCTCACTGTTGCTTATAGACTGTGTCTATAGGCATGTGCGTGTGCGCCTGTGTCCAGCCGTGTGTGTTGTGTGGCTCTCTTTGATCATTAAGCAGTTGTATACTCCTCCTTTTCATCATTTTATAGACAAGAAGCTCATTATACTTCCATTAACTGCTGACAGAGCGAAGGGTGAATGAGGGCAGGAAGGGAGACAGAAGGGACTGAGCGAGAGAAATGAAAGCAAAGTGGAAGAGAAGGGCTGACTAGTCCAAAAACAAGAAGTAATGCCCGATTATTAAGAAAGATTTGGGAAGAGGGATGAGCGGACAATAGGAGAGGGTGGATAGGGTGAAAAGACGGACATGAGATGAGGCAGAAGTGGTGGAAGAGGAGGGGGAGCCTTAAAATGTAGCTGGGTGTAAGTAAGATGTGAAAGGAAGGATTTAAAAAGTGGATGCAGTCAGATAGACGGGTAAGGAGAGACTTTACAAATAATACTTCCTTGACATTTCGACCTGCAGTGTGAGCGATTATTTGAATTCACCACACACTGAACACTTTTTGGGATATTATTATTATTATTGTTATTATTATTATTATTGTGTCTGTCCTTGCTCTGGATGCAGGTTGGATAAAATGCCATAAAACCCCTGTTTAGTCAGTAGCAATTCCAGGAATTGTAAAGGATAGTATTATGGTGTGTTCATACAAAACACAAAGCAAATTTTCACTTTCGCTTTACAACCAAAATACCAACCACACATTAGCTGTAAGACAGCTAGCAATAGATGCACCAACCTTGTCTTTGTATTTGTGTTTAGCCTCTAGCTAAACTCAGAACTCTGTGTGTGTGTTTTTTTTTTTTTTTTTAATTTCCCTCCAGTTTGTTCTTTTTTCCTCTTTTCTGTAGTTTTATGAAGCTCCATATATCTGCGCTGCCTGGATACATTTGCATCAACTTGCGTCTTTGCATTGATTTTGTATGTTATTGTGCTGCATCCTAAACTCGTTTTGCATTCTGTCTGAACACAGTAATAATATCACAAGGAGGGATGAGTCATCAAGTCAGAATGACTCAGTAATGTCGGATCCACAATGTCTGCTTAAAATTTGCTAACATCAGTTAATATTAGTCAGCAGGATAGTGGTCATACAAAGAGAATGCAACACTGTAGCAGCAGGAATTGGAATTGAGCAAATGCTGCACATTACTTCAGGAGAAATTGGTCATACACAGTCATACCAGCGTGAGAGCTCCACTCTTTTAGAAATAGAGAGGTGGCAGATTGAGCTGTGGGAAGAGGAGTAGATTGAGGGATAGAAGCTGAGGCGAGCAGACAGAGATGGAGAGGCGGCCTGTGTAGTAATGGGCCAGAGAATCCGAAAGACACTTGTAAAAGGTTATAGTCTCATATATTGAGGGAGTCAGAGGGATGAGGGAGAAGGTGGGAATGAGAGATGGGAGGCAGAGATACTTAGAAGTTTAGAAGCTGTAATCCTAGAAGTAGGTGAAAGAGGCCCTTTTATTTGTCTTTATGACCAGGTTATATAGATACAGACTATAATTAGACTATAAGAGTTAATCTACAATACACACCCTAATGTATTTCTTCTATAAGTCACTCTAAAAGATACTGACAACAAGACCCATAAAATAGAATAACAACTCATTTTTCCTTTCAAGTGTTTTTTTTATGGCAATAACAAGCCCTGTAGAGTTACTGTTTCCAAGCATTAAGAAAAATGTGTTTGTTTATTTTTGACCTTTGCAGCAACATGAAACAAACATTTTGACATGTGAAAGTCAGCTGTCAGTGACATTTCATAAAAGGCCAAAGTTGAAGCCTTGAAATATCTGCAGGACTCTGAAGGAACTTGAAGGCAAAAGAGATGAGAAACACAGGTGGACAGGTAAAGGTTACAGGGGGCCAAGGAGGTAGAGGAAAGTACAGAAAATAAGATGTGCAGCATAGACACACATACTCTTAGCGTATAGCAGTTTATTTTATGGTGTCATAAAATGTGACAGTTAGGGTTTTCTTACTGACAGCAAATCTGCCCACAGAAACTTTCTCTGAACTGTGTGGTGTTATTTTTAGGAAGAGTCTTCTTTCCATCTCTGTTCCTTCAGTACATCTTAAGTTATGACTGCACTCTGCACTTTGATGTCTTTTTTTAAATTAATTGATAGTAAACATCTGATTTTATGAACCCACAATGTTGCGTGTCCACACAGGGCCTGTATATTTCTGTTCGGAAAGGCAATACAGGCAGATTTTAAATCAATACAGCCACAGAAGAGACTTCCATTTTTTATTTCGCCATCTCTTCAGTTTCTATGTATGCACTTTATGGCTTCATTGCTTCCTCACTATGCACAAACCCCATTACACTGCTGGCTGATGGCCTCACAGCTTACAGGTACTTCTGAATCACAGGAACTCACAGTAATACGAGTAAAATGTGAAAGATCTTTTTTTTCTTTTTCTTGCACATCGTTTCATGATGCAATAATCCCATTGAAATAGTTTGTCTGAGGTTACAGAATGGCTGATATGTTTCTTTGTCATACAAATAGCCGCTGTTTGAAGCACAGAAGTAATGCAAATTGAACACACAATCATCATTTATTGCAAATCTCATCAGTGCGTTTTGTTTGCTTTGAGTCAGAATCAATGAATGAGTTGCTGCTCTGTTGCATTTTCCCTTCAGTTTGGTTTCACATGGCAAAATTTCAAGCAAATCCAAATGTATCAACAAAGGCCATGTGGGAACTGGTGCTCTGTTCATTGGTCAGAAATCTCATGGGGTTGGCGAGTGAAGAAAGGAACATTTTGTTTTTCAGAAATAGCAGATATGCTAAAACATTTATAAAGGACTTGATTTACATTTATGAAGGACATTTATGTTCCCTCATTTCTATAAAAAGGATGTGATTATTTAAAAAAAGCTTCAATTAAAACATTAACATCTATTTGAATTCTTTCCACCTGACTTCAGGGGCAGCTTTATAAGCTGTATGAATGTGAACAAAGATACCATAGCTAATACCCATATGCTATTTTATTGTAATTTAAAAAACTCTCTAGTTAAAATATTCTGATATGATTTTCCCCACATGCACATAAATCTCCAGTGTTTTACCAGACTGTATTTTGCTCCCAGAGCAGCACAGCACAGCTCCTTCACTCACAGAGCTGCCAATTAAAAAATACCCCCACTAATACTTCCCACTCCTCAATATTGGATGAAGCTGCATTAATATTTATTCAGTTATAGATAATTTATTATAATTTATGTAAAACTCATTTTTTATGCAATTTTCAAACAAAAATAAATCCTACTAATTTAAATCATTTACGGGCTTACAACTATTAATCATCATATGTAAACCAATATTAAACATTTTGCTGTTAAAATATACTTTGTCTGGTTGTCTATTTTTAAACCTGCAGGGCGGAACTTTTACATTGAAATGAACGTTCGTTACAATCAAGTCCTTTCCAAATGAGTTCACACAATGCTGATTAAGCCTGAGTTTACCAGAGATTTAAATCTGGTGTTGGGTTAGACATTCCGGCACTGGCTGGATGAATGTATACTGCTAATGCTCTATGGATATGAACTCTAGAGACTTCTGGCGGCCAAGTGGCTAACTTCCGGTTTGCTCTCTGCTAACTTAAATGTGTATAAAATACTTTTAATTTTGTAGCTCTCCTTTATGTTCCAAATGTAATATTTATTTTTTACTGTGTTCACTGAGCATCTTCAGCACAAAAATGAGTTTAGAGATGAATAAAGTTGTCTCAGGTTGTAGCTTGAGTGCATTTAGGTAAATATTCAGGAGGCATTGAATTTCAGTTATCTGCAGTTTTCCCCATATCTGACTCTTATCAGTGTCAGGGGGCCCAAAGACTTAATGGTAACATCTCTATGAAAACTATTTAATGATAACATTGAGTGATGTGCGAGAGTGAACGTCCTTCATGCTGATTTTAATGCCTCAGTGGCAAAAATGTTTGAATATCCGTCACTGCTGCAGTCTGTAAGAAAACCAAAAACTCTTACTTGATTATGGTGACTTTCCCTTTCAAACACCAGGTGCCAACTATCCTTTTAATATTGTGTCTAGTCCTGTGATGTCTTTATGTAACACAGACAGCTCTGTCTGAATAATAAAAATCCATCACTTACAGAGAAAATGTCAGCAGTGTTACATATACCATGTCTGAAAAGGGCTTTTTGTGCTTTATACACTCATCCTTGTCTACAGTTGAGTGTTTTGATTTGTGTACATCATATAAAATGTGTTTGTGGCTGTAATCCATTTAGCTCCCCTACTTCTTGTGGTCCTTCCTTTCACTACTCTTGCGTCACATGTTCAGTCATTATTTATCCCCAGGCCTCTTATTAAAAGGTTGCCCTGTTTAAAATCTACAGGTGCTTTGATTTTACTTATAGCTTCTTCTAAATCATTTTTTATTCATGTTTCTTTCTATATATCCCCACTTTTCCCCACTGTTTGTTTGTTGTGCAGCCATCTGCTCCATTCACCATCTACCTTCCCTCATCTCCTCTCTTCTTTGTTCTGTCCCTCTGCCCTGTCCATGCATTGCTCTCCTGCCATCTGGCCATCTGTGACCTTTCAGCCCCATGTCACTCTTGACACACACACATATTTTCTAAAGGCTCGGCAACCTTAAAGAGAGAGGAAGAAGAGAGTGATGAAAGCGGAGCAAAGGACAAGTGCCACATACAGAAAGATGACACTGGGGGAAAAAAGAAACCTTTTTGACTTGCCATGTAAAGGAAGAGAGGAAAAAGATGAAGGGGGAAAAAGCAAAGAGAGAGATCAGAGAGCAGCGGACAGAGGGAGGGTACAGGAGAAGTAGATAACTCACTTCAGAAAGAAGTGGTTTATTTGTGGAATATGGATTTTTACCTTTTCTGGTGTACTCTGATAGAATTTGCCAGTTTTTAGCTAATTTTTTGGCACATTTACTGTGTATATCCTTATCTACCAGTAAGTACTTGCAGGTTGGCATTATGGTGTAAGTACAAATACATCCCTCCAAGTAAAAGACCTGTTTCCGACCTATTTTGTTGGCTTTCATCTGTGCTGCTAAAGTGTCCTTGTGAATAACATTAAACGTGCTATATGTAAGGATTGGCCACCTGTCGAAGTCATGCTCCACACACCAAACAAACTGGAGGCAACATTTCACTGGAAAGTTGGAGTGTCCACCTCTATTGTAAGAAATAGTGTCATCAAGATATTAAATTGCCATGGAGATATTAGAGCCAGCAGTAAATTACCAACAACTTTGGTTATTTTCAGTTGGAGTTCCACTTTTAAAATGTGTAACTGGAGTACTTCTCAGCAGTGGAGAGCTCAGTATGGTCACTGGTGGCTGGAAAATGTATAACTGGCATTACTGTTTGAATCATTAGTGTTTCTGCACTACAGCTTCCAGTCATCAGTCCTGGATCAGGGCTGAGGAGGTCCTGTAATTGGAATGATTACTTTCAGCTTCTGTGATATACCTTTTTTTATTTTATTTTTAAAGCCATGTCAGAATCTGTAATGCCTTGCTTTGAAGTATATGTTTGGACCAAAAGAAGATTGACTTCTTCCAATAATACTTATTACCAAATGTTTCAGTTATATGAAGTGTGTTTTCTTATTTTTGGGACTCTCTCCTCTCCTTCATTTATATGGATGCTGTAGTTTTAGACAGCTTGAGGAAAAGGGTAGACACCCCAGAAATCAACTATGACATAAGGCCTCAATGGCAAATTCTGTGGCAATTTTTAATTTTTTTCCCTAGTAAAGCATATTTTCCCTAACTCACAACCTGTTTAGAGTGCATTTTCTAATACTAATGACCCAGCTCAGCAAACACTTTCAGGAGGGAGTCTTATCCTGTCTCAATACTCCACCAGAATTAATGACATAATAAGTACAATTTCCAATTACAGGACCCTCTTGTGTAAAACCTGTCCCATGTGAATAGTAATAAGTATCACTTTATTAGTGTTTCATTCCCTCCATTCAAATCCGTGCAAACCTTTGTATCCCTCATACTTTTCATCAAGTATGTCATTTGATGATCAGCCATTTTCTCCTTTTTTTGTCTAGCAAATGTTTTGGCGTAAAAATGAAGCTGCAACCTGAGAAAAAGTGAGAAAAGAAGGAGGATGACCTGAATCTTAATTACAGAGGCAGAGGGATGAAGTGAGAGTATGGACAGGCATGATTTAAGGCGAAAGAAATAAGTGATGGACTTAAGGCCCTGAAAAAATCTGGAATGGAGGGATGAATACATGAATGGGTAAATGGGTGGAGGGATTCCAGTCAAACTCCTTTCCATTACAGCTGGGATGAATATGAACGTGTGGGTGCATATGGGATTGTGTGTGTGTGTGTGTGTGTGTGTGTGTGTGTAGGCATACACATCCTTGTTCATCATGATCATGTGTTGTGTGTGCCTTTAGGCACATGTGATTTGTGTGCACCACTGTATATGTGTGTTCCTGTGTGTTTTGGTTGTGTGCTTTGCATGTGTTGGTGTTGGTGAGCTGCTGCTTTGGCAGCTCCCTGCAGCAAAAGGATTAGAGAGGTGGCACCACTGAAATGGAGCTGATCTATTTGTGAGTGCGCGTATGTGTTTGTGTTATTCTGTGGTCGTATCAGCAATGAATCGGATGAGAGTTGTGTGTGTGTGTGTGTGAGTCTGAAAGGGAATTGGATCAGATTACAGAGAATCTGGCACCAGCTTAACTCCAATCCCCACAAGAGAGGGGAGAAATGAAAGAAAAGAAAGAGTGTAGTTAAAGGGGAAAGCGGCAGTAATGTTTACATGAGAGGAGGGTAGAGTGAGATGCACTGTACGATCTGCTTATGTAATAACTGCTGGGTAATGTGACTGTGTGTCTCTTAAATTCCTATGTGTAACACCTTTTTAACAGCTTGTCATTTTCATTTTGTCATACAGTTGTGTATTATATGACAAGGAGAAAGGAAAGAACACCATAATCAGCCTCTATTTCATGGCACTGCTACCGTTTTCAAAATGAAGGTCATGTTTGCTCTAAACTCTATTGCTGTCATAAAGACGGTAACACTCTGTTGTCACACTGTGCAGTGTCCTCCTGGGATTCACACAAATTAAGATGTAGGGATATATTTTTTCTTCATCTGTATTTATCCCATTCCACCCTTCGGCAATGCCAGAAGCTCTGCCTTAGTATATTTTACTTTGAGAGAAGAGTGCACCCTCTTCCAGTACAGTGCTGTAAAATAACCCACAAATGTCCCACGAAGTCTGAACTAATAGCATACCAGATATAGTGCAGTGTAGAGGCAGTATTTTAAACACAGTGGATTGATCTTAAGTTTTAATGATAGTCAGCTCCTAAATAACTGGATAAAAAGATTAAAGGGGTACTGGTTAAATTCTAAAGCTTGGTAAACGGACTGCACTTACTGCTTTACAATTATTGCCTCTCATTCATGCACACTAAAAAGTGATGGTCTGCACACCTGAGCAACTAGAGCCAGTTTTATTTTACTGTAGCGAACCTTCTAAAAATCAAATAATTAAATTTTTAAAAGACAAGAATTCATGTAAAACTTCAAGATGAAGCCCTCTGCACACTAGGAAAAAACACATTGTTTGTTCCTGCATGGCTGTGGATCACAGTTTATTATAGCTATAGCATTGATTATGTGTTCAAAACAATTTAAGTTAAGCGACAAACTTGTTAAAAAAAAATAAAATCATTTGTTAGGTCACTGGTTCCGAATGTCACCCCTGCAATAAATTGACAAGCTGTACTTAACACATACACACACAAGAATGCACACTAATATTACCAGACATAGCCATTTAACAGGTCAGTACCATTGATTGTGCGATTGATTTGTTTTGTTCCCTGTGTTGCGTGAGGCACATCACGCATAAACCTAGGAGCATTTACCACGCTGTTCTGACTGCCCCTGGGCATTTCATGACCCAGCATTTACTGTTCTCTGGCAGGTGGATGGAGGGGTGGTAATGGGTGGTAATGGGGGGGTCGGATGGGGTTTGGACTAACCAGAAGGCTTTATGATGGTCTGCAGTGCAATAACCTTGCAGAAGAAATGTTTTCCCTTTTTCTTTAAACCACGTAAGAGTAGTGAGACTGTAGACTCGATGACCACTGGGTGTGTGTGTATTGTGCTTTTTGTTGTAAATTTCACTTTTCTCGAACAGTGTTGTGGGCTCAGTTTGATTGAAAATAATGTTAAAAAAGCCTGTAAAAGTTTCTCTGTTCCAGAAATCCTCTAAAAGTTCCCCCATTCCATTTCTCCATGACTTATCCAAGTCAGGACTCTGTCATACTTGTTTCTATACTTTGAGTTCAAAGACAAGAAGGATTGTTGTGCTTACCAAAAACTCTCATCTGTTAGGATTCTTTGTTTGTGTGTCCTTGCAGGAATGAAACTCCTCAAAGAAAGATAAGGCTCCACACAGAATATAGAAATGTTTACCGTCTTGGATTCATGCAGGACTTTATCAGAGAAAACATGAACAAATATTTGCCAGGAAAAAACATAAAAGGTCTAATAATTGCCAGTATAAAGTACACCTGTGCACACGTTGGTGTTCCAAATGTCACCTGAATGGAGGCGGTGACGTGTGTTTCGTGTGCTGAAGAGAGTGCATGAAATGATGCCACTGCATTTTGTATGATAAAATAAGTGGGAGTGGAAGACAGTAAGTAAAAGTGAAAAGAGCATGACGCAAAGTCAGAACTAGGTCATCAGTGGTCCCACATTTGCTCTCAAGAATAAGCAGCTCAGGCATATAGTATTGAATGATGATAAGAAGCAGGACAATGGCCATTTCACTGAAAGATGTGGGCAATAGCAGTGAGTCACCAGCATAGACGCATTAAGGCTAATCACAAATTGCTCAATCAAAGATACTGCGGCTCCAAAAGCCAAAAGGGATCCCATTGGTAATACCGCTACACTAAAGAGTCAGTACAACTTCCATCTCAAGCATCACTCTACTTAAAGCAAAGAAGATAAAGATTAGACAATGTGCAGTGCCAGCAGAAAACATGACTACACACACACACACACACACACACACACACACACACACACACACACACACACACACACACACACACACACACACACACACACACACACACACACACACACACACACACACACACACACACACACACACACAAAATACTCATGCAAACAAAAGGAGCATATGAGCACTTCTTAAAACTGCCAGCCTAAATCATTTCAGGGTTCACAGAAGACAAGTAGCCCTTAGCAACAAACTGCTGCATGGAAACTGCACTGTACTCTGTCCCTATGCTTTTAACAAATTACACTGAAAAGCAACCACAACTAAATGTATAAAGGTACAAAAGAACATATGAAGTTGGTTGGTTCATAGGCTGCTGCCTAAACTAAAGCTGCTGAGTTACCTTGTCATAATCATCCTCTTGGAAATAATGAGTAGAAAGGACTGGTCATGAAGGATGAAAGGTCAGCAACATTATTGGTCTCTAAGAAAGAAAGAAAAAACAACCCACCTCAGCTTACTGCAGATACTTTTCTGTTCTCTAAGGCAGTAAAGATAAGTACAGCTCAGACTTTGCTGTCAGCAACAACAGAAAATACAAAAGGATTGTCAAGATCAAAAGTCTACATTAGGTTTAGTCAACACTTTTATGAGCATTTAAGTCAAACTTAAAGCAAACTTCTTTCAGGTTAGAACAAATCTGAACTGGAAGTAAAAAAATGTCTACAACCTGAGATTTTATTTAAAGGTACATTCACTGTTTTTTCATGCACATTGTACATCCTTGAGGCTTAACAATGTTGAATGCATTTCCTTCCTCAATTCCCTCCTTTCACATTTGTACAACCGTTTTTTGGTTGGATGTGAGACCTTCATTGTTCACATACTGTACATGTTTTCTTTCTAGCATCATCTTCAGTGCCTTTGTTGGTAAATTGCTATATTTCTACAGTCCTGCACAATGCCTGCTTTTCTCCCAAAGGACTCCTTTCCAACGGAAACATATTCCCAAGGGGCTTTTTTAAGGGTTTCTTGGCATGTTTCCTCCACCAACTGTTGATTAATAGAGTAGAGTAAAACCACCAGTCAGGATACATAAACATGTGTGTTTCTGGTCCTCGTGTGTATGAGATACAAACAAAATGGGGACTTGCTCTTAAAAACCTGACTTCATAGTGCTTTGAATGGTCAAGCATCTCACAGTGTAATTACAATGTAATCAGCTTCTGCCTGTCAGTGTTATAGAACTGTCTTATAAAGTCCCTTCTGTCAGTGTTTTGTCTTTGCTAGAAAATAATGGTAATTCATTGATATATTCTGTACATTTTTCTGTACATTTTTTGTTACTGAATTTAAAACAACCCCAGAGTCTTACACTACTGGTGCTTGTTTTCTCATTGCAGCTTCATTTTGTTCTCAGTTGACAGGAGCAAAACTTGTGAATATGAGTTCAGTCAGTCTTAGTTATAACAAATAGTTATAGAGTCAAGAATCTTGTACTGCCCACGTACCACTTAAGTATTAAGTAGTTACTTTGGAGCTTGTTACTCACCTTTTAGCTTCAGCAAATTCTGCTATCCTTCTCCTCTGAGATCAACAAGCTGTTTTAGCCCTGAGGATTTGAAGCTGTTCAGTGTACTCACACAGTGTCTGAAGGAGAACGCTGGACATCACAGGACATTTTTCATCAGGTCCTTTGTGTTTGGAAAAATGAACTCTTTTTGCAATCTGGGTCTTTCTTCCTTCTCTGCTCCACTCCATCTTGATGATAAATGATTTTACCCAACATTTTATCACCAAAGTGAACTCTGAGAAATGTCCTGTTACAGTGAAGAGCTTTGGAGCGAGGAAAGAAAAAAAGAAAGGAAAAAAAAACAACAGATCTGTCAAGAGTCCTCATTGAATTTGAATTTTGACATCCTGTACCAACGTTGCAAATGGTTTTAAGTTGAAGTGCTTGGAGAGTGAGAGAATCCAGGGAGAGTGACAGTCCTGCCTTCACTGAAGGTCTTTGCTTTTCTACTCCTCCCTGACTACTAATCTAATCCACTCTTTCACTTTCCACGTCTCGTTGTCCTCTCCCTCCACTCCCACTGAACACTTTAATTCCTTGTTTCTGTCCTCATTTGATCCGTCAATCAGTCTTTCTTTAACTCCTTCCCCTCCTCCATCAATCTCATCTGCACTTACCCATGTTTTTCTCAGTACAGTAATTAAATGCATGAATTGTTCTTTATGCATGTGTTTCACTCTCTCGCCCTTCATGAGTACCAGTTGTCTCTTTCCCTTTTTTATTCTAAGCTATATATTTACAGTGGGCATTCATAAGTGTTGGCATCATTTAAGTGCAATCACACCCATTGTGTGGTCAGCAGCAGGGAGCTAATTGTATTATTGTACATCATGCTTGCCTGTTTGTGACAGAATGGTTGCATGCAGCACCCCACTGACCTCTCCTTGTACTAGTAAAGCCCATTGACTTGGCTGTCAGACCTATAAAACAGTGACCACTCAACTGGCTGCTACTACACTGTGACTCAGTGTGTATGAGGGAGTGCAATTTAGAATGACACATGTCCATGAATGTGTGTGTGTGTGTGTGTGTGCGTGCCTGAAAGTCTAGAGATGTGTGAGCATTATGTCCTTGTGTATACTGTCTGTGTGTGTGTGTGTGTGTGTGTAAAGGCTGAAATGTGACTTCTGCTGCTGTTCTGCCTTTCACTGTTACAATTTATCAATGAGGCCTTGGGCACTATCAATATGTATTTGTCATCACTATTGCAGGCTATACAGAATGTACTTACACACACACACACACACACACACACACACACACACACACACACACACACACACACACACACACACACACACACACACACACACGCACACTGAAAAATTCTGCTGCACACAGAGAAGGTTAAGAGAAAGGTGACTCGGGCTGAAGATTAGCATTTAGTGTGTGCACACAAGGGAGTAACTTAGCTTTAAGATATACAGCCAATGTATGTGTATGCTTGTGTGTGTAAACATATACACACATGCATTTGGACGTGCACTTTCTGTGTGTGAGGTTGGGTTTGTATTAATCATCCCAACAGCTGGATAATAGGTCTGCACAGGTGATACACACACACACACACACACACACACACACACACACACACACACACACACACACACACACACACACACACACACACACACACACACACACACACACACACACACACACACACACACACACACACACACACACACACACACACACAGCCAGACTCTGTTTCAACCAAAAAAAAAAGAACAAAACTGCAGAAGTATTGAGCATGTGGGTGTTTGTTGACAGATTTTCATTGTGTCTATGCACACTCACATATCACAGTATGTATGTTTTGGTTTATTGCAGTTTGAATATGTGTGAGACTGTGTGTTGAGGTGTGTGTGATCCTTTTTAACGAGTCTACTGGTAAAACCTGTGGGGATTTACAGATTTACAGATTTACAAATTTCTCTCAAAACTGTGCTGAGTGTGTCAAAATAATTTAGCACAGATTATGTTTTACAAGGTTACAGTGAATATTACATGTGGCTGTGTACCTGATTTTGGTCCGATTTCTTCTGGAGATGAGATCTCTTTACACAGACTTGATTCTACTAGTTACGGATTTAATAAGTGGTTGTATGTGTTGGTTTTCTCTGACAAAACAGACAGTGTTTGTGTGTTTTCAATGCATGCTTTCTCATCTCCAAAAGAATTTTGAGCTTGTTTCCTGAGGCTTATGCTTTTTGAGTTGCCAAATTCTAATTGTTGAAGTTTTAGCTTGGGGATATCCCTCAGTTTGCTTCTGCTTGACATTGATGCTCTCCAGGTGTAGGAAATCAAAGCAACCCTAAAGGCGTTAGGCTGGTTTAGCAATTAAGGAAATAAAGATATGCTTTTCTGTTTGAAGACGGGAATGATGGAATTGGTTTAGATTTACATCCTCCCATTTTGTTAACCCATTCTGATCTCCACCCAAATGCCCAGACTACAAGGAAGGAATGAGCAAATGCGATGCACAAAATCATCAGCTCAGCTCAGGAAAGATTTCTACACATGTAGGTGCCTCTGTTGCCTCTTCTCATCTTCACATCTGTGCATTCTGGGAGAGGTTAAATTGTGTTTTGGACATTTGATTGCTCACAGCCTTCTAATTTAATTTAGATGTTTTGGATGTTGTTTTCATCCAACAGTTCTTTCACTCAAAGCAGGGTTAGTTTCATTATACGGCAAAGCTTTGATTATAGGAATAATCGGTGATGTGGCTGGATCTGATCTGAGGAACTAGGAATAAAATTAACTGATTGGTAAAATTGTTGAATGTGGTTGGAACACCAATCAGGTTGTTTTGTGCAAATCATCTGTGTAATAGTGTAAAACCAATCTAATCTCAAAATTATAATAATCATCATCATAAACTTAATTTATATAGCAATTATACTCTGCTTTCAAAATCAAGCCAGGGCTGAGACAACCCAAGCAGAGCTTTGGAGGATGAGTATGGAAAGGGCTGGTTGCTGTTGCATTTCTCCAAAAATGTTGCAGTCCTAACATTTGCCTCACAATAAACATGTTTTGCACTGAATGGAGGTATGTTTAACTTCCAACAGAAAAACAAAGCAGAACAGTCTATTCAGGTTGACTGACTCTTAGCAAAGCATACTAATTACAATACATGAATAAGTTGAGATTTCTCTTCTAAATTTAGACTTTTAAAAATTGAAAATTAAAATTGCCAAAAGAGACTAATCATAGAGCAGATCTGTATGGGAAATATAAAGAAATGTTCCTACTGTAAATGGAATAATTTAAGATGGACATAAAAATCTAAATGGAAATGTTCAGCCATCAGTTCATTATGAGCATGTATAATTAAAACTGAAAGGAATATACTGAGTCAAAAGTAAATCATCTCTTAAGAGGTGACCAGAGACTGGATTATTCTTTATTTTCTGGTGTATGAAGACTGAGCCATAGAAGTAGTTATTGAAATGTTTTTTTAATACTTTATGAGCTGTATAATGTTTTTAAATGCTGCATTTGTATGGTACAATGCACACTTAAAATGAGAACATTTCATTTCCAAGACGAGAAACTTCTTTTGATAGACTAAATTGAAGTTTTACATAAGAGACATAGTTCTGTACCTTTTTTTTTTCAAGGTTTTGAGTGTTCAGTCAAAAGATTCAGTAACAACAGTAATGATCCATGTGCCTCCATAAATATACAGTACGAGGTGTCAGGAACTATGCTTTTCTGTCAAGCCCTCAGAATAGTTTTCCATCATATTCCCGTCAGCATTACTTCCTGGTTGTCCACTGAACTCATTGGCCACAGTGCATTATTTCTGCCACCATACTGCACACTGTACAACTGCAACACACACTGTTAACGGTTCTATTTATTATTATCCAGATTCATCCATAACAACAACAAAAATCAAACATTACTTATTGGTAGCAGATTTTTGCCACTTTAACATAATAGTTTACTCCTTATGTTAAATTTACAAATAATATTACAAGCCGTATTTGCTTAAGCAAATGATGTATGTATTAATGTAACTTTAAGAAGGAAGGCTTATGTAATGTATATGGAGCATTATATACAGTATAGCTGATTGCCTTGTTTTGTTTATGTGTAAATATGTGAGGCTCATTCATCCTTGTGCCTTGTGTTTAGATTGAATGGCGTAGTTTAGAGGGGCATATTAACGTCTCTTGAACTCTGAGCCAAATTCCTGTGTATTCATTTTAGCTGACACTGATTGTGTGTGCAGTGTTGTAGCTGAAAGGTGGTGGGGAAAAGTGGACTTTTATGATGATGAGCTTCAATATATCCCCTTTGATTAATGATCTAATTATTGTATTACAAGGAAAATTATGAAAAATATGCCCCCCGTCTCCATAGAAATAAAATATGAAGCTTATTCTTTCTCATTTTATGTAGTCATATTTACCTGGACAGAGGACAGGAGCTTTTGTTCTTTGGGTTTGGGCTCATTAAGATGAGTGAGTGCTCCTTCTCCAGTGCTTACACAACTAATATTACTTGGATAAGTCAGAGTAATAAAACTGCCTTCTTGCCATGTTTTTTTCCTGCAGGTGGGCTATGAGAACGCAGGGACTGTGGAGTTCTTGGTGGACAAACATGGCAAACACTACTTCATTGAAGTCAACTCGCGACTCCAGGTTGAACACACGGTCACAGAAGAAATCACAGAGTAAGTAGCAGATGTTTACTCTACGTGTGCGTAAGGGTTCAGGCTCATGGGCAGCTGGACGGTGGTGGCGGGTTGTCATTTTGTGTGTTTGTTTGGTATCATATGGGCACAGACAGGTGTGCAGCTTTAAGGTTAGATGTTTCCCACTCTGAAAAGGTGCTGAAGCATAGTGAAAGTTTGGGGTTGGAGGAGGTGTGGACGATTTTCAAGTATATGAGACATAAGCAAAAAAGGACAAAAAGAAAGATATATGGAGGAATGGTCACAGTGAGTAAAGGAAGGGAAAAAGTACGCCTCAACAGAAAGCTGGCAAGTACAAAGAAACGGGTGTAGGTGAGAGATTGGGGAAGAGAAGAGAAGCCAGCACAGGTGGGATCAGTGAAGAGAGAAAGATGAGGTCAGTGAGGGCGAGAGACAATGGGAATGAAGGAGAGATGTGAGAAAGAGAGAGAGAGGATAATGAAAGATATAAATAGCATTCCGCTTCACCGCTGACCTGTGAGATTTGTTCAACTAAAACAACACAGATGGGTGTCAGGCGAATACACACAAACACACAGCGTAAACACAAAAAAAACCACACAAGTACAGGTGTGTAGGCCCTTCATTCACAACCAGACCCATAAATCTGTGTTCAGCAGCGATGTGTGCACACACAGAAAACCATGATTACGCTAATTCATATTGAATTTCCTGCTTAATTAGCCCAATTAATGAATTAAGCTGACAAACTAACAAATCAGTGCAACTAATACAGGAAGTCATGAGCACCGGAGAGATTTGCATGGAAACAATAAAAATGATTTCACCTGTTACTACGGAAATGCACAAAACCACATGATTGACAACTTTGCTGTCTGCATACTCTTGTTGTCTTGATCAGCCTCTGCGCTCATGTTTGGTGTCTTTTATCTCTTGTGCCCTTTTTTCTTGTTTTTTTTTCTTTTTTCTTTTTACGCAAAGAAGCTGTTTGATCCACTTACTATATTTGCATTCAGCACACTGAACTAAATCAACTCTGGATGATGGGGAAAAATGCATGAGTACACACTGAGTTTCTGTTGCTACCGGTGGATGTTTGACTTGATCATCACCAGGATGTGAACTTTGTTTTCCCAAAGCATTAATTTGTGCTTTTCGAATGTCTACTTCTAAGTACATCCTGTCAGTCAAGGCCTCAATTATTCATGCCAGCCTACAAAATAGTAAAATGACTTTAAATGATGATCTGCTGGTGAGAGCTTCTGAAACACAGTAAGGTTATACGAAGAATTATATACGCCATGCTTTTTGATTTGATGCCAAGTAGGTGTTTGATATATTAACCCATCTGCTACATGACTGCTCTAGAGTCAGTAGAGTCACTTCAGTGTGTCGATGGAGGGGCTCAGTAAAGCAAACATTTTAAATGTCATGAACTAAAAGGTTGGCAGATTAACTCTTACTGCACCCAAACAGGTCACTTAATGCGGCCACTTAGTGGACTCTGCTGCAGGGATGGGATGATGTGTTGGTCGCCACATACTTGTGCAAATGAATGAAAGACAAAGAATACACTAACTGCCCATTAAAAACAAAGACTGTAACACACAGGGAATATTTCTAGATGGAAATGGGCAAGCTTGTCTCTTTTGCTGCTGCTTGTTAGTTTGACATTAAAAAGGCAAAAGCAGTTTTCAATCAATAAATAAGCTTTATTATCTTTAATTTTAGTTGGTGTCAGTAAACTAAAACTCGTCTGGTTGGTGCTTCTCTGACTGGACTATTGTGATTCACGAACACTATTTAATCTTTCTTTTTTTAAGTTTCTGTTCTTCAACACTCTTCTGTGTTGAATTATTATTATTATTATTTTCTGTCTTTTAACATTTATCTTACTGCATCGGAGATTAAAATGAGCAGAGCTGCACTGTGTTGGTTTTAAACTGGGGATAATGGATGGAATATTTATCTATTATAAATCATGTATTTCAAATCTACATAGCAGACAACGCTACAATATAAACTTTAAAAAAAAAGCAAACTATTCTCTATTACTATTGAGAGCAAATACATTTAAATATAAAAAAGTAAAAGGACATTGGAAACTGTGAAATATTACCAATATCACAGAAATATTTCCATCCAGTTTCACGTCACCAAGGATGTCATGCTGCATTAGTCTTGGAAACAAAATGAGATGGGAAAGATCTTGACTCTTCTTGAGTTTTTTTTCTTTATTCTTCCTTTGTACCACCATTATCTCCTCCTACCCTCCTTTTGTTCTTTATCTCCATCTTTGTTTCCACTCATTTCCTTCATAGTGAAACTGCTTTTGAACCTGCTTGCGCATGTGCATCGTCACACTCGCTTTCATGCAGCATTGTGCTTCTATCAGTATGACAATGCATTCATCAAGAGGTATTCTCATGTATCACAGATTCCCTCCACTTAAGTCCTGCACCAGAGTTAGTCATTTCCTTTTCATCCTGCAGAGAAACCCTCGCATCACTGAGTAAATGTGACGTTTTTGGGAATTGGGGTCATTTGAATTGGCAGCAGTGCAGTAATTACTTGAAATTTGGCAGCGTCCTGCATGAAACGGCACATGTTGAATGTATCAACTGTCACAAGCAACACCTCATTTGCACTGCTTTCATTTCAGGCTGAGTTTAGCCCTAAGCAGCCGTAGCTGACAGCTGGAGGGAGAACAAGTTCGTCCAAAAGAAACTCAACAAACATCCATCTAAATTTTTGGAGAAATGTACTCCTTACAAGGGGACAAGTATTACATTTGAGTGTAAATGACAGAAGTGGAAAGCGTAGTTTAGTTTTATTTGAACATTACATCCATTAGTCTTGTAGCTTTTCTGTTTCTCTCTGTTGCATTCTCCATCTCTGAGGTGTGTGAGCACATTTATTCTTGTTTTTGTGTGTTTGAAGCCGACTGTTTCTAATAGACTTGTCAGCGAGGTATTTTTCATACTGAGTTGTGAAACTCCCCTATAAACTTGCCATTCAACTCCCTAACTTTCCTCACCACCCTTTCTTTCATCTGTCCTGCCTAATTCTTTTTTCATCAGTCTCCTCATTCCCTATTCGATTTGTTAACTTGAGCCCTGGCTTCCTCGTCTTTTATCTTTATTCTCTCTTTCTCTGTCATTCTTTTTTTCTCTCCTCTTTCCTGTGAGGCACATTGCACCAACATTTAGAACAGTTTTTTTTTTAACATTCAGGATTCATTGATCACAGCTCCTCTGACTCATCTCAGAAGCCCCTCCATTAGTATATGATGTATCTGATGCTAGGTTTGTCAGCATCTCCTTTAACTTTACATTCTTCACACCTTTGTTTCATTGTTATCGTAGCCCTGCTTTATTTGT
Organism: Scomber scombrus; assembly: GCF_963691925.1. Classification (NCBI taxonomy): domain Eukaryota; kingdom Metazoa; phylum Chordata; class Actinopteri; order Scombriformes; family Scombridae; genus Scomber; species Scomber scombrus. Next base: position 16,314,229 of record NC_084992.1, on the reverse strand, counting down.
TTTAGATGACATGTACCACTTTTCCCCTCATCTCACAGTTTCAGCTGTTAGCAGCACTCTGTGGCTGTGTCTGAAATCACTTCCTGTTGAATATAAAGTACACAACATTTATTTAGTTTATTTGAATGTCTGAATGCTGAGTGTGTAAATGCATCTACTATATAGTGCCCTCAAATATTCCACAATGGATAGAAATAAGTAGCATTCATGGCATGTACACTACTTCCTGCTAGAAATCCCACAATCTCTACAGCTGATGATGATGAGACAAAATGATATTGAAATCTTGATTTGCTTGCTCACTATTGAGTGAACTATTAAGTGTCAATTATATAGGGAGAAGTTATTGAATGAATAAGGGACACAGCTAGGGTTTGCAGTCTTTTTTTTCTTTTTGAGCTATTTATTCTTTTGTATCAAGATGTTAACACTGTCATGGTGAGTGTGTCAATATGACAGTCACTACCACACCAGCCATACCATTTTCTACTTTACTGTAACTCTTAAAAGTCAATTCAAGAGTTTGTTTTTGATCTCTGAGCCTCACAGTTTAGTTTTTTTTTTTTTTTTTTTTACAATTAGAAATTACAACCTCAAAGCGCGGCTAGTGTTTGAACACTGATATTCCCTGTTCACACCTGGTATTAACATGCATGAGATGCGATCACTATGCGGTCAGAATCTCGATAATGCTCGTTAATTGCAAAGATCAATGATGAGAAAAACATCCAGATATAGATCACATGTTAAAAGCAGCTGTAAGTGAGTAGTTTCCCCCCCGGTTAGATGGTCTGTGGAATATTCGCCTTTACTTTGAAGATGTTGTATGTGAGTCTGCTTGGTGTGCAGTTTGACCGATCCGTTACTAATAGGATGCTATCTGTGCTGAGGGTCAATGTTACACAAATTCACACACACTTGGGTATCAAAGTCCCCCCTCTTTTACTCTTTCCACAATCCATCCCCCCTTCCTTCCCACCTGTCCATCCCATCTTCCCTCAGGCTCTCCCCTTCATCTGCACGTCCTCAGCTCACCCGGTGCATCTCTTCACCACCTTTTCTCCATCACTATGTTTCATACTTGCTTCTTTTCTCTTTCTTTCTGTCTCTCTCTCTTTCTCTCTCTTTCTTTCTTTGTTCACTCCCATCATCCTGCTTCCCCTCCAGGCTCATTCCATCTCACCATTGTCACTCGCTTTTCTCATTTACATTCATCCTCTACTTTCTTTTTTCTTCCCTCTTTGACATCTGTCTATTCATTCATCTCTCAGTCTACCTCTTCCTGTCCTTGACCTCACCTTTGTCTCATTTGCTCCATCTCACACTTCATCTTCTTTGTCCCGTTATGAACTAGTCCTTTTTCTGTCCTCACTCTCTCCATCTGCTCCTTCTTATCCTGCTGTCTTATAACTCTCAACCTGCGTCACTCTCTCTGTTCCTGCTCTTTTGCTGCTGCCTGTTAGTATAGGCAACAGACAAAATGAAAGCAACCTGAAAGAAGAACTCTGAAGTAATTAAATCACTTTTGTAAAGGCAGTCACACAGGTGAGCCATTAAGTTAAAGCCTTGGTGTATTGGCTTTAATTAGCAGGTACGTCAAAAACAAAGGGAGCATTTTCAATTATGATGACACTATATTCCAATTAGCCCTGGCCAGTCTTGGATTTTGAAACCAGTAGTTTAATGACATGAGTTTAAAAAAAAAAAGGTAATCATATGTCAGCTGGTATGGATTTTTAAAGAGTAATTTAACACCCTGTTTGAGCTTGATTATGATTCCCTCATTAATTCAAAAATCCATTCAAAAACAGTTCAAATAAACCCCCCCCCCCAGCTAAAATCATAGCTCCAGACCAGTGTCCCTCTATGTCTCTGTATCTTTGTTTTCTCTGTGTTTCAGCTGTCATCAGCCATGTAACTGTCTACAATACATCTAGTGGTCATCCACAATTCATAGAAACATAGTTACCACAGTTCGTTTTAACATCTCATGTTTAATTTATGCACCTGGTCATAAATCAGTCATAAAGCAGTGACGGTCACCATGCTTACCGACAGTCCAACTGGTGGATCAGTGCCAGACTGGTTTGATCTGCTAGTTTAGCTGAATGAGGCTTTGGTAGAGGCGATAGCAAGTGACAGAACAGGGGTCGTGAATGAGCCGAGTGGGTTTCAATTTGTCCCAAACTCTGTAATTCTGATCAAAACTACGAACTACAAGAGGAGGAGTAGTAATGGTGGTAGTGATGACAGTTGATTTCTGTATGTCAAATGAGAGGTGTGGAGGGAGTGATTGACTGTGCATCACTCTCTGGTTAGCAATCTAATGGAGACAATATATCTTATACTTTATGTTGGAGGTGTTCACAGACTCAAATGTTGAACCCAATGCAAAATGGACCTGTGTGAAACCTACCCAAATGCATGCACATACATAAAGTCATTAAAAAAAAAAAAGCCCCATCTCACTCCAAAATGATGCTGATCCAAGCCTAATATCAGAGCATATCAACACAAGCAACAGAGGTGAAAAGGAGCAGAAGATTTTTCTCCACATGTTGCATGTCTTGCCTCAAATGACATATTTCATGTGTCATGATGCTGATAGCGACACATATATCCTACCCAAGTCAAGATGATTCTAAACAAAACCTGATTTGAAAAGCCATTACAAATCTGAGATTACCATCTGCAACTATACACAGAACCATTTAAAAATGTATTTTCCATATGTCCTCCTACTCCTACCTTTCCTCCTCTGCCACTGATCCCCACACTCCCCCATCACTCATACAGCTCCTTCCTCCTCTGCTGCTCTTCTTCCTCCACCTTCTTTCCATATTGCCTTGATCGCAGTGTCATATCTCTCACTCTACTACAATGCTGGTAGACTGACAAGGTGATGTCTTTCTTTGACCGAGAAGGCATTCTCTCACTTTTCATGCTTTTGCTTCTCTTAGCAGTTGGTAATGGGCATGCACTGTCAGTGAGGAGGCGGAATACCACAATCTATAATCACAATGAATGCACCCACACACACACACTTTCATTCACAGATGCATACAAAAATACGCCCCCATATTCAAAACTTTTGATGTCCAAAAGCATCGATGAAGCCACACACACAGGGGAAAAAAGATTGCACGGGAACATTATGCGAATACCTATTCATCTGTCATGCTTTACTGAATTTCTGCACAATTGAGGCAATTCTTCCTGATGCATCTGAGTGTGTGTATGTGTACGCAACTGTAAAAAAAAACAGGAGATGCATGTAGGATATATTTTGTCTGGGAGGCATACACTCGGTGTGAGGGAGAGATGCTTGTGTGTGAGCGGATTGTCTGAAAGTGTGAGTGTTTGTGTGAGACAGGGAAGACCGCCTCTGCATTCAACTCCAGCTCTGCCTTTGAACTTCTCCTCTCACAAGGTTCAATTTGTCCATAATTTAGCAGTAAACAATCTTTCCCTTTGTGCGTTGAGTGAGAGATTCTCAGTGGCAATGTGCAGTATGTGCAAGGGTGTGCATGCTGCTGTCAAGGGACATTGCATATTGTGTTAGATTGGTGGACAGGAGTCCTTTAGATCCTTAAGTGATGTAATTATACCCCTAGGCTCACGCTGTGCTGTGTGTGAGTGTATCCTGAAGAGACGGCCAGGGATTGCGTGCCTGTTTTGATGAAATGTCGGAAGAGGAAAAAATGTTTTGAGTTTAACATTGTCCCATCTGTGTGTGCACTTATGAGGGACAAGAGTGCCTTAACTACTATGTATGAATGTCAGAACTGTCAGATGGAGTTAGGATTTTGCAACAGTAAACTCAGATTGTTCCATTCCTCTACCAGATTATTATTTATACAAATTGTGGGGAAAATTCTGACAAGGGGGGGGGGGGCACAGTGAGTCCTGGCTGTAAGTTTTAATTTATACAAAAAGTCCTTCAGGAATGTTTAACTCCTACATGGCTACAGAAGCTGCTCAGACTTGTGGTCATGGACTAATACTGCGACACAACTGCTCTCATTAATGCTCAGGTAATTACATTGTTAAGCGGAGTCTGGTGCAATTTTATGCTTCAGACGTTTACTGTGTAATTCATCAATCTACAAGTTGATAGTTGAGTCTGTGTTTATTCTTAACCTTGGTAATAGCAGTTTACTAAACAATCTCAGCACAGTGTCTGCTGCTGGTTCCAATGTCAAGAATAAACTTTGAAACTACATTTTTGAGAGAACATGAACTTGAATTCCTGTAAACCTTCAGGATAAAAAAGGGAATTTGAACATCAGAATTTCTGACAACTGGGTAAACTCCATCTACTGCTATATTTGAAGCATGATTGAAAGCTCCAGAGCAGCATTCTGAATGGGCCTCGAGTTGAAATAGTTGATTGTTCTAAATACATACTTTTCATTTCAAGTCTTTGACACTCACTTTAATGCTACTTGGACAAGTAGAAAGTGAGAAAGCAGCCAGAGTGGATGTTGATCTCAGTTTTGTAATGCTTTTCAAAAAAGGTTTTATTGACCTGTTTCCTAATCATTGTTTTGTAATGCAGCTCTTAAAAAAAAACCCTAAAACAGAGTTAAAGTTATGTAAAATGTGGGACAAACTCTACATTCATGGTCCACTCATTCTTCTTCTACTCAGCTTCTCCAGATTTCATGGTTCTTCATCACCGAGCTGCAAAATGGCTCTAAACTGATCAAACTATTTCATTGCATTGTTTTTCAGTTGATCATTTTTGGCTGACACTTTTCCACCATACAACAAAGTAACAAAATAATGTGGCTCACGATTTTCACATCGAAATCCAAACAAGTGTTCCTTTAATCCTTCATACACTGATTATGGCACAACATTGAGGATATAGTGTTAAGTGCTGCTCATATAGGATGTCAGGCACATGCTGAGCTATTTTATGTTGTGGGACACTTAAGTTAATATTATTTCAAATAAGTGACATGACATGATTTATTAACATACACAGAATTGGATATATGCAATAAAATTTGAGTTCAAATGGTATTTGAGGACAGATGAGTACATTTTGAACTGAAGCCATGGTATTTTGTTCAGCATCTTTATTTCAGCATCTTTCTTGCCAGTTTGTTTCCATTCTTGGCAAGAAAAGAAAAGCTTCTGAAGCAGCTTTGAACCCACAGGAATAGACAATAAAGCTCTCCTCTCATACTGCAAAATAGTAATAAATAACATGTTCCCGCAGACAATCAGTGAAGAATTGAAAACAAAATCACTAAGGTCGTTAAAGAAACTGCATCATATCCATCATATGGGATGATACACTGGGTGACGGCGGCTGGTCGATGCACATTTTTAAACCAAAATCCAATAGCGTGTAAATATACTATATTGACAGGCAGTCTTAACTGTATTCTGCATTTCCACCATACAGCAGTTAATCAGTCTCTCTGAAGTGCAGATAATGATAAACCTATTCATGCATACTTGTGTCGAATGTGATTAAATTTCACATTTGAATCATTTCAGGTTAGGGGCTCTGTATAGACAACCAGTATTGATTGCTTTAACAGTGTAACATCAATCGCTTAAATGGTAGCATTATTAAATTGCATAATATCCATCTTATTGAAAGTGGATTACACTGACTTTTTTTTCTAATTAAAAGCCAATATTAACCTGATACAGTGGAATGACACATCAAATTCTAACTTGTAATAAAAAAGGAATTATCTTAGTTTTGTCCTCATGACATTAAGTAGATGTCCTGAATCTCTTCAGTAAGTAAGGAATGAAATCAGGACTTGATATTAACTAATCGTTCATGTTTTAATTTCTCTCATTACATCCTTGTTATATGAGGCGAGAGAATAGTCTGATGTGTAATTTAGCTTTTTGGAAATGTATTTGTGTATGTGAGAAAGAGGCAGTGCCTTTAGAGGGATGTCTTCATTGCATTTAGCTGTAAATACAGCAACAATGTGAGCTGATGAAAAGGCTGCCAGAGTGTGTTATTTTAAAAGCATGCTTCAAGATTGTGTCTTTAAAACATAAAACAACCGTTCTTTTGCTTTTATTGCTTTTATCATGACAACATTTTACACAAATGGGCAGAATTAGTGTGGTTTTATGTGTGTCAGACAAACAGAGTTAGCATTGATTTGGGCTTTGATTGGTTTTAGTACGTGTGCTTGTGAACTAGTGAAACACTTTTTTTTTGGCCTGAAGCTTGGATATGTGTGCGTGCACATGCATTGATATTTCAGTACTTGAGAGAAAATGTGTGTGCTGCACCTGGTTATATTTTTGTTTAGGTGAGCTCATTAGTCTTAAATGACCACTCTCCATCTTCATCAGGCTGACAAAGAGTGACAGAGAGGGAGCGGGAGTGAGGAAGGCAGAAATAAACAATGCCTCGCATTAATTTACAAAGGGTCTGACAAACGAGTGGTGGAAATGGAGAGAGGGAAGAGACATGAGGTGAATTAAAAGAAGAGATGAGGGACTTAGAGCTATAGCTGGAATGGAGCACAACAGCATGCTGGACCAAAGTTTCAGGCCTGCTTTGGTTAGATTTGAGTCTATAGAGGATTTCTCCATTAATACATTCAACAATGAAAGCATTTGCTGTGATGCATTTTAATGCCTTTTCTCTAGCCTTCAATTTGTAATCAAGCCTCTTTTGTCTCTCTGCTTGTCTTGTGATTTCTTCCGGCTTTTATTCTGTCTTTCTTTCATTTCTCTATTTTGCTTTCTTCCTTTCTCTCTTTGCTTGTTTAGTGTTGGATATAGCAGCGTCTCCAGCTCTCCGCTCTTGGCTTTGATTTCTTTTTGAACGTGGGAGTTGGAGGAGTTGCTGCCACATCAGCAATTATCCCCCCCTGTTCTCCCTCTTCAGTTTTTCTAACACCTCTCACACTTTGTTCACATTTTTTGGCAAGTACAAAATGATATTCCAGAAAAGGCCAAGTCAGGATCATTATACACTGTCAACAATTAACATGCTAAGAACTAGATACATGCTGCTTTTGAAAAATGGCCTCTCCTCCCAGTCCGTACTATCGTCCTTACTCCACCTTGTGAAAAAAGTCTGTCCATTTTATTCTTCCTGCATCATTCCCTCTCATCCTTCTCTTCTTCTTATACCCTTTAACCTCTCTCCTCCTGCTCTGTGCTCCTTTGGACTTCTCCCCTTTTATATTCTGCTCATTTTTTTGGCTCATGGCTTATTGAATCTGTTATTCCACTCTCTCCTTTGCCTCCCCTGTATGCTCCTATCCATGTCAGTCTTTCTGAACATCACAAGGAAACACATACAGCAGTAAACAATCTGCAGTTTTCCTGCGATCACACACAAGGTGTATGTGTGTCCATAAAAGAACCACTGACAAGGAAATAGTGCTGAGCTGTAGACGACATGCCTGGACGCTCTATAATAAGCTGCATAATGGTTCTAATAATTGTAAGAGTGTGTGTATGTGTTTCAATTATTTGTGTGTTTGATAGTGATTACCTGAATCAGCTTTTATATTAGAGTATGCTTTGATGTTTGTGTGAAATTGAGATGAATGCGTGTCTGTTAGCGCTGCCGCATACAACTGAATCCAACTTTGATATTTACTATTTTGTGTAGTTTGGGTGTGTGTGTTGCATTGTATGCCTGAGTGTTTGTATTTGTGTGTGTGTGCACTCTGCAGAGTTTTGTTTGGTTTTGTGAGCACGTCATAAAATAATTTTAAGGTGATTATAATTGTGCAGCGATGCGTACAGTGAGTGATTGAGAAGTAAGCAGATGAATAAGAATGAGGGATGTAACTCTGTGTGTGTGTGTGTCCGTGTCCTAACACTGAAGAATCTAATTTGTGTTTGTGTGTGTGTGGGAGAGAGAGAGTGTGTCAAAGCTATTTATGATAATGAGGAGGATGCTTATCGTGATTATAATCACAGCAGTCATTGCATTTGGTTGCATGTCCAAACTTAACTCTCTCTCCCACCTCTTAATGACATTTTTGACATTTACTGGACCAATACTGTACGATAAGGTAATGCGTATGCAGATAAACACAATTACTCATCATTTATGAATGGAGATAATTGTTCGTAGCCATTAGCAGTGAAGCAATAAGGAGATGTGAGAAAGAGCAGAATGCAAAGAGCTGCAAAACAATCGTACTTTGATGTCCAGGCTTTTGTTCTTTTTCTCAGTTATAACTCACTTTATTTACAAACTTTTGGCATTCGCTACATATCTTAGCTATTGTAAGTATGTCACATAGTTATATTTATTTTAACATGTGCCAGTTTTATGCCTGTACTTCCACGAACCTCACCACAAATATCTGTATTTGAATGGACAAAAAGCAAAGAATTTGTTGAATCTGTTATGGAACTTTTTCTTACCTCATTTTGGAATGACTTTATTTTGAGGTTTTGAATGACACTCAAAAGATAAATCATGCGCAGTGTCACCTTTAGCACCCGATCCACTGCACATCAGCATTAACAACTGTAAAAATATCAGCCTGCATTCCTGTCTTTTGGTTTTATCCTTTGTCCTCCCACATGGACGGCTGTAATAATGTTATAGAAGGCGTTTCTATGGCAATGACCTTTTCTGTTGAGATTTTTATGTGAATTACTGTATATTTCCTGTGCCACCACACCTTCCCCTTCACATGTGATCTTGACAAGACTGCACACCGCTACAAGAGCAACACCATTTAAACCCAAGGCTGGAATTAATGAAATCCTAATTTGCATGAATTACCATGACCTAAATGATAAATTAAACTGTAATTTCCATACATTCCGTCCAGTAATCCCCTTTGGATTTCTCCTAAGCCTGTTCTGCAGGCTCGGGGCTCCCGAGCCAAGAAGTATCAAAGGCTTGACGGAAACCAGAGGATTCAGCATCAGAAGGAGGTGGATTGTGGGTAAAGCCCTGGGACAGACAGGCATTTGGGGATAGTGCTAGAGGCAGGGGTTCACCAGTTTTCTACCAAGCTGAAAAGGAAGAAGTCACTCCTGCTTTATATTTTTTTAGTTATTTATTTATTTATTTACTTAGCTTTAAATGCCACTAAAGAAGGGCAGCAGAAGTTGCTCGGATCCAGCTAACCACTCAGTAATGAAGATGTCAATTTCTATTCTGATCTGATCGTGCAGTCATAAACCATAATAGATTTGTCAAGCACAGGTTCACGTGACATGCGTGATATACGTGACATACTGTACATTCAACCCACTGAAGCCAGTGGAAACGTGCCGGAACATCGTCTGCTTGAACCAACCAATCACAGGTCATGTTTGTCAATATTGTTTGGTTGTCACTCCCCACACACCAACTAGCAGACTGGGATGCCAGGCGCCATGGCTTGCATTCAAATGATTCACCACCAGCCTGTTAGTCAGAGAGCTGTGAGTGTAATATAATGGGGTGAAATGACAGATGAAATCCCTCCCAGTCAGATGTAAAGGAAGCTTTGCCGCTTTACTGGGCTGTCTCGCATGCATCAGGCTTACCTATTGGTGTAATATGCCAGGAACCCTGTTGAGAAGATCATTTTATTTAATAAGGTTTGCACATAAATTGTCTCATGTGCCTCTCTAGCTCTCTGCTGGTATAAAGAGAATTCTCTTACACGTTAACTCCAGTACATGCAGGCTATATGTTGATACATCAAAGACACATCTACAGTCTGCTCAGAGCATTGGGTTTAATTAGGATGGTTTCCTGCTGGGCTTTGTTATATAGAGAGGAAGACCCAGTAACTGCATCCCAGCTGCACACTCGCACTCTCGCATTATGTTGCATGGTTCATTTGTCTAAAACCTGTAAATGAAAATTCCAGCAGTGAGGATAGCAGAATGTAGAGGTGTGTGTGTGTGTGAGAGTCAGCATACACAAATTGATGAGTCCCTGTTTGTGTATGCCAGTATGCATGTAAATACGCAACCCTGTTTGTTTACATGTAGAAGTAATCATTTGCTCAGTTTCCTGAATGCTTCAGTGTGTGCGAGCATGTTTCCATGAAGCATATATCCTCTGCAAATTTTCCCCCAGGAATACGAAGAAGCCAGCTGTGGGACTGGAGGCCATTATGCCAACAGTAAAAAGATTAGGCTGAGAATATTCAATATACTTTTATTATTTTCAACAAGTCCCATGATAACCCCCCCCCAAATGAACTGATCCTGCAAACAAGTGCTGCTTGTGTGGCCAAAGCCTGTTAGAACTTGAGACTGAAAACAGCCATGCATTAAAACAGTGCAGGGGGCTGTTTGGTGGGGACAGCGTCGCCTCATATGCAGGTGAAACCATAAAATACAATACAGGTGTCCAAATCCAGTTGGAGTTACTGATTTATGAGTTTAAAGGCTTATCAGAACCTGAAGTTACTATGGCGACAACTATTCTCTCTTTTGTCCCAACCCGAGGTAAGCAATATTTTTTTCCCCAGGATGGCAAAGTAATGACCCGCCCTACTGTGCCTCTGATTGTTGTTGAATGTATGTGATTGGCCAATTTGGACACAAAAAATAGAATAACACCAGCCCTGCTGTTAAACAAACTTTGAAGGAGCGTCACACATGACATTTTTATTTCCATATTTCTGATTGACGATGTGCATTTTGTAATTGCAAAATATGTAATTGCAGGCTTTTGTTGTGATTAAGTGCTTTACAAATACACTTATGTTTAATTAGTTTCCTACAGTACCAACCCAGAGTCATGAAAATGAGAATGCTTAATTCTACAAGAAAAAGATTGCAATTGAGTTTCTTTAAGGCGGTTCTTTCTTACCACTTTCATTGATTTGCACACATCCTCAGTCAGTATATGTCCTTCTCGTCTCCCATTGCCTTTCGTCTCTCCCAACACACTGTCTTTACCTTTTTGTTTTCTTTGTATAGTTGTTTAACTTTCATGAGCATAAACATTCTGTTGTGAGTTATCTATAGCATGGCTGTTATCTATTCTTATTTGCTATTTCTGTTTTTTTTCTGTCTTTCACGCTGTTAACATGCATACTTATGCTTGCCTCAATGTTTCTTCTTCCCTGTGTGCTTCTCCCCTCATTCCTTTATTTCATGTTGTATTTATTGTATAGCATTTATTTTTCTCCCAGCTGTACTCCTTCCTTGTTGTTGCCTCCATTTTATTCTGGCACAGCTCGTATTTTACACTTATCACGTTATCTAGGCTGGTCGGTGACTCACAGACTTGTGTGTGTGTCTGTGTTTGTGTGTGTGTTTCATAACAGGCCTGTTGTGTGTTCTCATGTGTTATATATGTGCTGTTTGTTGAATATATTTCTGTGCGTGTGCCAAATGTGCAGTGTGGTAGCTGATGCATTTTTAACTACATGTGTACTTATGTGTGTGGATGCCCATATCCATGATAGTGTGTGTGTGTGTGTGGGCCTATTTATCTTCCCTCTCTTTGTATTCCCGCTCTCTTTCTCTCTCTATTTGTGACTTCCACTGCAATTTTCCAAGTGAGAGAACTTGGATTGCATTTATCAGGCCTATATGGGTGTCTTGTGTTGTGTGTTTTGTTAAGTTGTGCATGTAGACCTTTTTGCAGATCTGTGCTTCACATAAACATCATTTTTTGAATGTGATCCCTTAAATTAAAATCTTGATTTAAATGATGTCGGCCTTAAAACAGAGCTTCTGGTTTCAGGGCTGGTGAGTAATCAGTGTTTTTTAAACTTTGCATGGTTGCCGTTGTTAATTTTAACAGGATAGAGCAAGTTAGGTTGCTGAATGACTCAAAACTTTCTTTTGGTTTCAAGGTTTAATGTTGATTATATAACATTTTGCCCATCTTGAAGACTGTGAAGAAATCATCAGTGTTAACCATATTCAAATAAGTCCAAAGACAAGTTTAAACAAACTATTTAACTGCATCTTTGTTTTTGTAGAAGCAGAGGATTCCCCCAGTAACAGAAATGATCAGGTTATATTTGAGTTTGAAAATTGCTGTTGATTAAACTACTAATTATAGTGTGGAGTAGTTAATCAGTCATTATGAATTATGTGTTGAAAATTACCTTTCAGTCCTTAAAGTGGTAGGGGTAGAAGGAAAAGTGCTGTGAGGAGAGGATGGATTTGTTCAAGTATGCACATAGAGATGATACTTTCCAAGGTCACAAAAATAACATATGAACTCTGTTTTTTCTCAAAGATAACAGTACCTGGAATACACAGATAAGAGTGAAGCACACAGTAATATGTTGAAGTGTTGTGTAGGTGGATGAGTCAGGGATTCAGTGTTCCTGGGTTCTTCTGGGACTTCAGAGTTTGCTGTTTAGCCTTCTGGCTGTGTTTTGGGCCCAAATTCAAAGCAAAACCTATGATTGGAAGAGCCTACTTAATACACTCAGTGTCACGTTAGCACTCACTGAAGACACCTTTACAGTACACCATCTTACTTTGTGAAAGCATGTATAGAAAAGGGTATGTGAGGGTTTGTATGGGTTCAATCAATGGTTTGTGTGCTGGAACAGCAGAGTTGAGTCGATAGAGAACTGCGGAGAAAGACATCAGGTCAATATTGAAGTTTAATCAACCAACATGGTGTCTTAAAATGCACCCCAGCACGTCAATTGTGTAGATCAATCTGGACATTGTATAATAGAACTCTCTATACTAGTTGAAACATGGTGAACTGCAACACAAGTCAAATTTAAATGATTAACGATCAAATCACACGAGACGAGGGATGTCAGTTTAGGTTAATTTTGCTTTTGACAGACTGACACACATTAAGAAAAGCTGTGATGTAGATTTTGTTTATGAGAGCTGACCAGTAGACAGAGCTAGCTTATCTTCCCTGGCCTGCTTGACTTTTAGCTCATCTTTCTTCTCAATGTGTTTAGTCACACTAGCTCTAGGTGGCTTCAGGTACTGAATTAGCTTTTTCAATCCCTCACCCTCTTCCACACTGATTGGCAGCATATCAGTCTCAATCATTTGGTAAATCAACTAGATGATAGCTTCAGACCGGCGTGCATCACACTTTCTCCCCCCGGCTAGCAGAGAAGTGACCTTTGGCTCCTACTGTGAATCATCCTCGGACATGACAGCTGGGTGCTTTCTCTTAAAGTGTTACAGCATAGTGCTCGTACAGTATTTGCCTGAATATAAGGTGATCCCGATTATAAGATGAACCCCCTTTTCTGACAGCTGTGTTGGTGAAATAAAGTAACTTTTTGAATATAACTTACATCGTAGTATAGTAGATACTCACAAACTCTCGTGCCAGGCTGTTGGAAATGGTCAGAAAGGATTTTCTCTGAGACTGATCCTTTGAGCAGGAATTTTTTTTTTACAACACAACTAGTTTGGAAACCATTTGTGTTTAATTAAGCCCCCCTGTTTGCGCACACAGACTTTTTAGTGTCTAGATAAAATTTTGAAATGAACAATATCTGCATATTAATAGATTTTAGTTTTTCCAATGAGAGAATTTCGACTTAATGAAGTAATTGAACTTTTTTTGTTCAGGAATAATATAAGAAAGTTTATTATTCCAAACAGAGTATTTGTCTTTAAACATGTCTGGAGAGGATCTTATAAAGTTTATAGTCTTTTTAGTAGAACAACAATGGCTTTTTTTCTCCAATGTGATTCAGTGTTCATTTACCCTCTGAAGGTTCCACAGAAATACAATCAAATTATTAACACATTGTTGTCAAATCAAGCATGATACTAGTAAATCATAAGTCGATTAATAGCATTATTAATCAACAACTTTAATACCTGATTAAATAAGCGATGGCCATCCATGTGCCATGGAGAGCAAACTGTTTTCCTTTCAACCTGTCACCTCAGCAGGTGATTTCTCTCATGAGATCTTCCCCTCTGCTTGAAGGAGTGCTGATCAGCAGGTGGAGTCTTTGCTTGGATTGAAAACCAGCACACTGTTGGCTCTCTGTGGCACGCAGTTGGCCACTCTTCAATTAATTGTTCTTGCTAAATAATCACTGGCTCCAGCCTCTCAGATGTGAGGGTTTGCAGCATTTCGCTCTTATATTAATCATGTATTTGTATATTGTAAAAATAACATCTGGGTTTTGGACAGTAGATTTGTCAAAATGAAAAGTAGATTTGTCAAAATGAAAAGTAGATTTGTCAAAATGAAAAATAATGTAATCTATCTTTTGCTAAGATACTGTCATTTTCAAAAGCAAAAACTTAGACCTCGTTCTTCCTAAACTCTCTCTACATAGTTGAGACTGAGAGTTCGTTGACCTTGACTTAAGAAGCCTGCACAGACTTTGTGGTGGGATCGTTTTGTCAATTGCAGTTTCCAACGTCAAGATTGTACTTTCAATCTCAACTTTTGGGCCAACGTGGATAAAAGGTCCTTCAATTTCTCAGGGAAGTGGAATCGGAAACATCCACGTTTCCATGACAACTGGGAAAATCCATCTGCTAAGTAAGATGGCACGATACGGTCGAAAGCTCCAAAGCAGATACCGAATGGACCTTGTGTTGAGATTATTTTGTCATCCCTCCGATGTTTTTACTTGCTCTGCTGGTGCCAGAAGGAGATGAAAAACAGCATCTTGCTGTTTGCAGCCACAAACAACAACAACAGCAGACAGATGATATGTCAGAGGCGTGTCATGTGAAATGCAGTGTGAACGACGGTAGAGGTTGCCAAACCTGTTGTCTGTTTATGGCAGTTGTCCTTGTGACAGCTGACGTGACAATGATTTATTGATGTATTAAATAGAAAAGTGTCAAGAAACGGTTGTGATGCTTTAATAACTGAAAAACAAACAAATTGGACGATTAACTCTTGTTCGTTTAACGTCCTGCATTTCTGAGTAAAAGCAATATTTATTTATAGGTATAAGAGTGTGGTGTGTATAGTTTGACCTCACATATCCACTGTGCACTGCCATCAGGAAAATTGGAAATGTATGTTTGTACGGTTTTACTTTTTCTTCCCCCCTCTCTCTTTCTTCCTCTCCTCCTCCTCCTGTCTTCCCCTTCCTCTTATCTCCATGCACGGTCTCTCTCCTTTTGGCCTTTTCTCGTCTTGTTCCTTGCTGCCTCCTGGACGCTTGAGTTATTTTGCATTCCTCTGCTCACTCTTCCATCTGCTTCATAACAAGGAAAGCAGGAATTAATTAATAGGCTGATAGTGAGGCCTGAGAAAATAAGAGGGAAAGCGAGCAGAAAGGGAGAGGAAATCTAATCAGATAGGTTCCTATTTGTGTGTCCGTCCATATTTTCCACCCCAGCATCACCTCCTTGCCTTGTTGTACTCTACTTGCATTCTCCACCCACTTGTCTTGTGTTTATTTCTCCTGTTGTTTACCCCAAACTATTAACTATTCTTTAGGCGTGCTTGTATTGTAGCCCAACTGGGAAAGCATTTATTCCTCCTCATCTATCTTCTTTTCCTTTGCCATCTATCCTCTCTACCTCTCATTCTGTTCTCCCACTTTTTTTCTCTTCACATTGATTGTGATTAATATTTTCCCTCTCTCCGTCTCCAACCATGTTGTGTTTGCATTTGCATATCGAACAGGCAGCATTGGCTTTCTTTTTGTTTGGCTGCCAGCTAAATTGGTGTCAAAATTCCATCCTCATGCCACAATGATTCACATTTCTTATTTCCTCTCTCCTCTCTGATACAGACTCCTCATCCCTCCGTCTGTCGTTCCACTGCTCACCTCCCCTCGTCAGGCTCCCTCTGACTTCTTCTGTTTGCTGTCTAAAACCGTCTAATGAAATTCATACAAAACAAGATGGGAGGCTCAATGCCTTCCTCCCCCACCATCACTCTGTTTTTTTGCTTCATCTTTGTTGTTCTTTGATATTCTCTCTCCATTTACCCCATCTTCATTGTCCTTTACGTAATTTTACATCTGTCCTTCAAATTTTTTTCATCTCTCTTCTTTCTTCTCTATTGACCTCCTTTTTCTTCCAGGTCCTATTCTTCCATATCTCCCTCTTGACTCCTGCTGTGTCTTGTTTATATTTATTCATCCTTCCTATTCCCTCGCCATCCATCTCCACCACCTTCTATGTTATCCTCTGTTTTTCTACATTTCCATTCCTGCAGGCCCTTCTTGGAAACACGTTCGCTATATTTCCACTTATTTATTTAGACAAGATTGTGCGTGTGTGTGTTTTGTGTGCGCACGTTTGGTAGACAAGAGTCTGCATTAGTTTTACCGAAATGAGAAATACATTTCTGCTTTGCTCTTTACCACTTGCCCCAGAGCCATCTTGAAAAATGTATTTACCGGAGACGTGGCTTGTGTGTGAACATGAACAAACCCGAACGCCGAGTACAAACACACACAAACCAACCCTGATACAGTGCATCCTCCTAACACTCGGCACACTAATGAAGTTATGAAATCAAGGTTCACTTCAAAAGGAGTGAATGTTTTGCATTTCGAGGCCACATGTGGGAGGTGGGGAGGGGAGGGGGTGCTGGAGACGATGGAAGGATGAGAGGTGGGAGGAAGAAGAGAGGAGAGAACAAAAGGAGAAGAGAAGCAACAGCAGTAAAGGGATATTTACTAACAAAGGGAGAGGGGTGAAATTGAAAAGTAATTTTTGGAAAGCAGGATTTACATCATGATCGTGTCCATTTCTTTAGCGGTCCTTCCCGTCTTCACTTCCTCTCACACTTGCTCACAGTTTCCATATTTTCCCGCAGAGTCATCTCTGCCGAGCTCACTTCCTTCCTCAAATCCACCCACCTTCCTCGTTCTTCCTTCTCCTACTTTCAACTTTTCCGTCCCTCCTCCTCCCTCCCTCCCCTTTTCCTTCCTTCAATGTCTTGTGTCTGCCATAGGAAGCTTAAAGAGAAGTTTGACACTTTAGGAAATGCACTCATTCACTTTTTTGCCAGGATTTAGATTTAAGTCAGCGTAACGACTGGAAACAGCTAGTCTGGCTCTGTCCGGAGCTAACAGTTTCCTCACGCCAGCATCTCTAAAGCTCACTAATTAATGTGTTATATCTCATTTGTTTAATCCATGCAGAGACCCAAGTGTAAAAACGACAGGCTGTTCTAGGCTAGCTGTTTCTGTCAGCTAAGTGACTGCTGGTTGTAGATTTATATTTAGTGTTACAGACATGAGTGTTGATCATCTCATCTAACTCAGCAAGGAAGCAGATTAGTATATTTCACACAATGTCAAACTATGCCTTTAAGTTTCTCTTTTTTCCCCTTAGACACTCATTTGCTCCTAAAATATTTTCCTTCTTAAAGGTTAACCTGCTTTTCTGCAATCCCACCTCCTCTCCTCCATTATTCCCTCTTCATTATCTCCTTTCCTAATATAACATCCTCCACCCTTACCCTGAATCATCTCTTCTCTCCTCAATTCGACAAGGCCATCCCTCCTTATGCCTCTCATCCCACACTCCCATTTATCTGTCTTATCCTTCCATCCCACTGCCATCCCAACTCCCCTCTCTCCGCTCCTTCTGCCTTCCACCTTCATTTTCCTCCCACTGCCTCTTTGCCTTCATTCCTTCTGTCCTTTTGAGTCCTTTTGAGTGAGGCCAAATCCAATCTCTTCCACACTCCCACTTTTCCCACTCGCTCTTTCAGTTTTGGCATCCAGCTTTTTATCCTCATCCGTACTCCCACTCCGTCAGCTTCCACTGGCTTCATTTTCTCTGTCTTCCCTCGAGTTGAGGATGCATAGCTGTCGCCTTGTCTCTCTATTTATTTATCTCTCAATCGCTTTCATCCTTGTGCATCTCAACACCGGAGCAGAATATTTTCTTTACCTCCCGGCTTCTCTGTCAGATTTCCTCGTATATCTCTTCATCTCTTGCGGCCACAACAAGCTGCCTTCCTCTCCTCACTGTGCTCTTTCTTTCTCTTTTTCTCTCCCTCTCCCCTTTTGAGTTCTGGGAGCACAGCCACCCCCTTCTCCCTTGCTAACGAGCTCTGAGTGAAACGACTGAAAATGATATGCAATTAGTACTGAGCCTTCTTCTATGTGTGCACATGTGACAGATTGAGACTGAATTTGTGAGCCTTCTGCTGGAAGTGAGTGTGTGTGTGTGCTGGACCTTCAGATAGTGTGTGTGTGTGTGTGTGTGCCACTTTAGGTTTTAGTGAGTATTAGGCTAATGTACTTTTCATGTACTGTGATACTGTAGAGACGTGTGCATAAGTTGTGCGTGTCATGAGTGCTTTCTTAGGTACTTGTGTATGCTTATAAGTATATGTATATACATTTTTATGAACATATTTCAGATTTAATGGAAAGAAAAAGCTTAAATGTATGCGTTCAGGTGCTCACCTCGCTGTCACAGGTCAGTACATAATACATGCTCTGCTCTGATCTCCTCAATCCCAGCAAACTAACCCCCTGCATAAGTCAGGGCAGACTAGATCATTCATTTTAATAAAATTACATTTTAATGAAACAGTCATTGCACTCTTGACTCTGGAGGTGACCTGAAGTAATTCGACGATGATCCTCTTTTAAAGGGAAATTTAAACGTGTGCTTTAAAATGCACATCTGTCAGTTTGTAATATAGCAGAAGCATTTTGCCTTCTTTTTAATTGGGATACTGTGCAACTAAATGAATTTGACTCATTGGATTTGTTGTGCCTGGATTGATGGTGTGTTTCTATTAACCTTTCACCACTCCACACAAAGAGACACTATTTACATTGACTACATTATATACATTTCCAGGCATTTTAAAGGAAATCTCCAATTAATATTCAGCGTATTAAAAACCCTGTTAATAATGTAGTAGTGTCACAGTTAATGACATGGCAGATCATGGTTGCTGTATACTACAAAATATTAGCCAAAAACAAAAATGTAAATTAAAACTCGCAGCAGTCTTTATAAAAATATAGTTTGGGTGC
This sequence comes from Scomber scombrus, assembly GCF_963691925.1. NCBI lineage: Eukaryota > Metazoa > Chordata > Actinopteri > Scombriformes > Scombridae > Scomber > Scomber scombrus. The sequence goes on along the minus strand of NC_084992.1, from coordinate 16,295,366 downwards.
TGCTGTACAGTTACAATATGATGGGCAGATCTTTTTAACAGCCACAGGACATGAACCTTAAGCTTAATCAACCACAAATCCCTTATTACTTAATCCATACACGTTCAGGTGTTGTGGTTACATAATGTAATGTAACATAGCCAGGCCTCGCTCTCACTTACAGTGCTGGATGGCTGTAAACAAAGAACAGTCTTTGAAGGTGATATTTCACATTATCTAACATGACGTGGATAATAAGACATTAACGTTGACCCAGTTAATTTAGATATCATAATATCTGCAACAAAATGCTCTGTCATGTTTGAGTATATTGAACAGTAAGACTCGCTTCAGCTCAGACCAAGCATTTGCATCATTGGGTAAACAATAGATGCCTTGCATTGGAAGAGCCTATAGATGAAAAAGCTTTCATCTTTTGAAGCTACATGGAGAGAGACTTGATAAGTATTGAACTCAGTTTAGACTTTTTCCACAACTGTAAGAGCTCATTTGACTTGGTGTCTCGGTGTTGATTTTTTCACTGACTGTCTCTCAAACATGATGCCAATTTAAGACTGACATTTACAAATTAATTTCTTAGGTGCCATGAGACAATGTGTGTAACCATATAAACTGGTATTTAAGCTGGGGTGCAGAGGTGCATCCATGTACTCAATGGTGTAGACTATTTCAGCTGTTTGCAGTTTCCAGGCTGATACATTTTACTAATATGTACTAATTTGTGTTAGTTTGACAGGGAAGGATTTACACTGCTTATCCCCAAAAGGACTCTTCAGGAGCTGGTATAACATCTGGCTTATATAGTACTTTTGGGAGTCTGGGCAATGCTGGGCTGTGAATAATTTGGAATACATGTACATCTTAGGGAGTTGATGATTGGTCAAATTGTCAGAGAAAATTTAAACTTGGCAGTTATTCAGAAGCCCTAAGCATAGGCAAATGCACAAGTGACAAACATTGTGAGATGCCAGGCAGTGAAATAGATACATAATATTTGGCTTAGCTTCTTAAGCAGACTGAATGAATAAGTTCACACCTTGACACGTCGGAACCCCAAAGCGAGGTGAAGCAGTGCCCTACTAGGGTTCATTGAATAAAATTGAATGCAAAGAATAGACACAGTATTTAGTTTGAATTTTTTCAGCAAAATACAAAATGAAAGTTGAGATAGATGCTGTAGATGAGTGGATATATTTATGCTGTAAATGGATAATAAGTCATCCAAAAAAAATGGCACAAGTGAAACATTCAGAAAACCTTCAACCTAAATAGACAGAGTTCTCACAACACTTTTGATAAACAATCCTTGCTGACAGACAATAAATGGAAAAACATCAACTGTGATCATGCAAGCATAAGACAAGTAGAACCACAAAGTGTATTTCTATGACTGTTTCTGGCTCCTAGCAAACTAGAAAAACAGGCAGATTTTTCACTGAACACTGTACCAGTTTGGTTTTAATGTAATTATTTGCTAATTTGGGGGGAACATGCTCTACTAAACCTCAGTATGAACTGAAATGACGAGGGCCTTAAGGCAGGCCCTGTATTATTACCTAATATAATCATGAAACCCTGAGCTTTAGGGGACCCTGACTCAAAATCAAGTTTTAAGACCTTTTATTATTTCAGTTTTTGTGCTTACATGCTGCATATTACTAAATAAATTTATGTATAATCACATTTCCACCAACTAATTGGAACAAACCTGGGGCCAGGTAGTGTTGCAGCTCAGAGTACTTATTGGTTACAGGGGCTCTAGACAAAATGTAATTAAACTGCCATGTGAAGTCTGCTGTGTGTACAGTGCTTGATGGGTACTTACATGAAAGCATGCACACACAATAATGAGAGAGATTGAGGAAGTATGGGTCAAAAACGTTAAGGTTAAGTCTGTGAATAAGCAAAAGGAACAGCATCAGTTGAAATTAGGTAATAGATATTTCCCCTTCAAAAATGTTTACTTTTGGCCTTGTATTTTTGTGCTAATGTCATTCCTTTTACTTGCTGGAAATTGTGTTTATCATATTTACATCGTAATCATTTAAGAGTGTGTGAAATAAAATCTTATCACATGTAATCATAGTGAAATGTAATCCTGTCAGCACCTTCAGTTTGTGCAGTAAAAAAGCCAAAATAAATAACAATTAGTTCCTCAGTGCCAGTCCGCTGCACCTGACACCTCCTCATGACCACAGCAGGGAGAAAAGGCTGCCCTCAGGGCGCTTGGGATTCCCAGCCTGGACCGCAACTGGTGTTCAATCACCTGGTGTTTCCTCTGATTTAGCCCCTCCAATCAAATAAAAGTGTTTGAGTCTGGGTTTTATTCTACCTTTTATATCCTTTTCTAAGGAGAAAGCAGATATTGCCGAACGCTGCCTCTGTGCAGATGTTTCAGGTCAGTCCTCTTTACTGTGTTTGATTCTCCAACACAGACAGAATTTTCCCAACAGTATTTACCGTCATCCTACTCAGCATGTGCTATAGTGCATTTTCCAACTGGCTGATGCCATATCGCCCTCATCCTCTCTGTATAATACAGCCTTTTTGTGGAAGTTGTTAATGATTCGAGGGACTTTTATTCTGTAACAGGCTACACTGAGGGACAGATGTTGCTGCAGGCTCTTTAATTTGTCTAAGTCAAATTAGTATACAATGAATTTCATAAACCCTCGAGGGTCCTCATTCAATCAGTCTTGCCTTATGTTTTCAAAGTAGAAGATTTATGTAAAAATGGGGGAAAAAACTAGGCCAAACTTGATTTATATGTAATAAAAAAAATGTGCATGGATGCCAAATGTTTGACTGTCGACTCATAAAATGTTCACTTGTCCTGTTTGTCTCTGAAATGTGTGTATTTGCATAATATATATAAAGTATTTTCCATCTCTGTAAAAAAGCAGTCAGTGGAAAACACTAATATTTCACATCATAAGTTAGTGTTATTACATTTGTATACTTGTCTTTGAAGTGCTGTTTGTTCTTTGGCTTCACTTTTAATGAATATGCAAATGCTATAAAGAAGGGATTGGGTTAATAGGTGAACCACTAACTAAAGCAATGAATGAACAAACAAGTACTTGAACCATATTTCAACTTCAGTATTTTTGTATTGCTTCCTTTGTTTCAGTCAGAATTTAAGTAAATGGAAAAAGTCTAACAACATGTTTTTTATTCTTGTAAACATTTAACTCTTGGCCATGCTGTATTTCACACAACAGAGTAGCAGATGCAAAATTAGTTCTTTTCATATGCTGTGTTTTTAAACCGCTATAGCACTGAGCAGCTGACAATGTGCTGAACCCCACGGATACTAGTTACCATTCAGAGCCTGGTAACAAATCTGTGTCCGAATGGAAACAATAAAGTAGTGGGAAACCAAGAATAACAACTGTTGGGGGCAGCGCTCATAAAGTGACTAATTTCATCTGGTCCTTTTCATTATTTCAGGATGCAAGTGGAGCTGTCTAATTTCAGAAACAGTAACATATTCATGAAACCGTAACAAAAACATGACGTTAGTGCCTGGGCCAAGTTATCAAGACTAGATCTGCTTTTTCCACCAACACATTTCACACCAGGCTGATGCATAATTGTCCTTCTGTTTGGCCAGAATGTGGATACCAGCTAATTGAGACATTAAGGAGACGGAAGCCAAGACGGTGTCCAAAATTCGAGCTTGTTTGCTATGTGTGTGCCTTCTGTCTCTCATTCAGTCTTGAGGCAGAGATGCTTACCAGTTGTCTGACTGTGTTTATGTTTGGCAGCAGCTTGAATGCGCGGTCACTTCCATTTAAGAACTGTGTATCCCTACCCTCTGTGTCTGTCCACTGCTGCATTCACATTTTGTCCAAGAAACAACGGACACTAAAATGATTTATATAGTCGGGCTATCCATTTATAGTCTGTAAGGTCTCACAACTTAAGCCATATGAGCTGTACATTTAAATAAATGCATACAGATTAGTCATAATAGATGTCAAGGGTTATGACATATGGAAATAGAAGAAAATAACATTTCTCTCCCTCTCAAATTCAGTCTTTCTGATATTGGATAATTACTGAATAAAATGTGCATAATTGACTTGTGTGTGCATATATATGTGTGTGTGTGTGTGTGTGAATGAAATGTACTGCACATGGAAACCGTGTGTATGTCATTGTTGAGGTAACAGGCCAATGGTAAAGAACTATCCCATTTACTAAACTGAAACGTAATTTCTCATTGGGTACATTGTTTCATGGGGATTTTATAAAGTTGGAGAAAACGGCACAAGTTTTCTTAGATGCCAGTTTTGTAATCTAACAATGATTTTACATGCTAAGTTTTGCAGATGACAATTAATGCATTGTGATGCTTTACCAGTTATAATGAACATTATCATGGGGTTTTTCAATATGTCCTAAAACTTGATTGATACTTTCTTATCTCTAATCAAACAAAAGTTATGATGCTAATGTACATTTGTTTTCCTATATAAAACTATATTTTCTGTATCCTGTTTGTGTCCCCGTGAGCCATTATCTCTGCAATATCAAATTATAATTGTTTTTGCTCTTAAAAGGTATTCATAAGGGATTGTTTTCCTTCACGCATCACAGATTCATTTGCTTAATGAGAGGTGCTGTAAAAATGTGCTCATCCACACCATTGCCAGCCTGATATGATGGCAAGAATAACTAAAGATGTTTGTATTGAATTAATGGCCTTACTGGTCTTTCTAAGTCTTGGTATATATGGGAAAACATTTCTTCACAGTGACATCAAGGGAAATTAATGGTCATGTCCACCTGGTTCAGGACTTTCAATCAATGTATTAACCTCATCGCCTTTCTCGCCCACAGTGTGGACCTGGTGCATGCTCAGCTGCATGTGTGTGAGGGCCGCAGCCTGCCAGAACTCGGCCTCAAACAAGACAAGATCAGGGTGAATGGCTGTGCCATCCAGTGCAGAGTGACGACTGAAGACCCAGCCAGAGGCTTCCAACCAGACACAGGCAGGATTGAGGTAGGATTGATCTTGAAAGCTTTTGTTATACTGAGGTCACTGAGACAACCTGCAATTCCTCCTCTTTTAATACAGTGCTTATAAAGTCTGGAGAAAGTCCGCAAGTTATAAAAGGGATTTAAGTGCAAACAACTTTAATGCCCTATAAGACTTTTCTTCCTCACCAAATGTTTAGTGTAGGAATGTCCAGTAAACTCACAGTGATGACAAGACAAATGACTGCTTAAGGCCAAGAAACAGTCTGGCACATAACCCCATGTAAAACAGTGTGTCAGTTTTTGTATGTATTAGTCCCCCTTCAGTCAAAAATGGGTTTTGTTTATTGCTAGTGCACTTGGATGTTTGGACTTCACTGTGCAGAATGATGTATGTGAGGAGTTTGACACTTTTAACGTCTGCTGAAGGGGGAAACCTGCTGATTTTAGCTTCATATTTACCGCACAGACACGGGAGTGATATCAAACTTCTCATCTAACTCTTGGCAACAAACCAACTTGATGTATTTCCCACAATGTCGCAATATTTCTTTCATATGGTGGGTTTTTTTGATGAGAAAAAGAAACCATCAGCTGTAAATACCAGCAAGTCAAAACAGTGCAGTGTGGGTGTGGATTTGCACTGGGCTCCACAGCACTGCTTTCACATTGCATTCATTACATTCACTGTTGACCTCCAAAAATATCACTTAATTAAGCTTTGGGGTAATGAAAGATAACAGTATGCCTTCACCCAAGTGTGTGCATGTGTGCAAGCAGATGTGCACCCAGTCACAGCTGCAGAGATTACCCAGTGCCAGGATTATAGTTCTGTCACATTGATCCATATAGTAGCTTTCAGTGCTGCAATTATAAACGTGCTTTGCCACATGAGGTCTGAGAGTGGGATGGCATGATTTCCCTGTGTGCATGTGTATTTCTGCATGACTGAATGAGTGTGCTCCTCTTCATTTTTGTGTGACAGAGTGCAATACGTATGTGCATTTCGTATTGAGCGTGAAAATGCTTTCATTTTGTGTAGCAGGGATATCGTGAGGTTTTGCGTTAGCTTTTTGGCATTTTCTTGACATGGCTACACTGATGTAGTGTGTGAGGTTTCATGTGAGGAGACCAGAGATTTTTCTTTGACAGACTTCACACATGAGAAGACACAAAGGTCACTATAAGTGCTCTGTGTATCCATCCACAGGCACATATCCCGTACATCTACACACCATATATGCCATTTCTCATGGTGTCTCTACAAATCTCTCTCTGGCTGATGAGATCTGATCCCTGGATGCGTTTTGCTGTCAAGTCCTTTTGCCCTTCACCCTAGACTGTACACCCACCCACTCTTCTCTCGCTTTTTCCCCTCTCTCCCATCTTCTATCCTCTCCCTTTCTTTAATGTGTTGTTCCGATTCTCTATTAGCTTTTATGGGCCCAAATAGTATCACAATGCACTTAACAAATAATTAAATGTTAATGAAAACCAGTTCGAATCAATATAAATGGCAGGTTAAAATTACAACAAGGTTTAATAAGAATAAAACAGCCATTTATCAGAATAAAAACCAATCAAAAGAGATAATTGGTGAATCTGGCCATAGCAGAGCTCCATGAAGTAGGTAATATAACAACGAGGTGCATTCAGCTTCCTTCACCATCCTCTCAGAAGTCTGCTAGCAGGGCAATGGACACAAGTAGACATGGGAAGTTGATGAATGTTGCTACTGTCTGCATGTTGAGCCTGCTGCAACTGAGAACCTATAAATTACTTGAGACCCTCTGGTTTCTTACCTTTCCCCCAGCATCTATCTTCTCATGGCTGCTGGGAATAAAATACTGCCATTGCTGCCTGGTGACTTAACACAATGACTTTTGACTCCATGGATGTGATTGAATTGGACTTGCACTGGTGGCTTTCCAATCAAACAAATCATCTGCTTCTTGGATTGGAGCGAGGGGGGAGTAAGGAAAGGTTGTGTTGAGCACACATATTTATTTTGATTGAATTTGAGTCCATTAATTTATCTCCCTTGGGCAGTTGTTTTAGTTTACTGGTGGATTATGTGGCTCAATGATCCCACCGCATTTTGAAAACATTAACCTGAATATATTACCACATTCAGATGAAGTAGTAGTCTGACGAGTCAGGTGTTTTGGTATTCAGGAATTCATATGGGTATGGCATACATTTCTGATTTAAATCTGATTTGGGTGTGCAGGCCAAAAGAAATTCAATTCAAATAACACCCAAGTCGCGTAGGATTCTCACTTTCAGGCTGCATTACTTCTCTCTGTGATTATAGCTGCTTGCATTCTATAGAGCTTTCCTCAATAATTTGTCTGACAGGAGTAGCCATGGAATAGCTTGTGACCTTTACTCTTCAAGGACTTCCTGCCTTGTTTCCAACCCATATTTTTCTCTTTTTTTCTCTCCCAGCGTCACTTGATTCTCCTCTCCCACCTTCCACGAGCCTTAAAATAATGTACATATTTTCCACATCCTGATCGCTCCCCTGCTTCCATGTATTTACATCTTACTCTCTTTTCTCTCATCCCTCTATCTGTAGACCGTCTGTATTCTCCACCTCCTTCTTTTCCTCTGCCTTCCTGCACCATTTAGCTGTGCAGTTGAGCTATGAAACCTGTCAACACAGTGACAACCTCCTCCCCATCACCATGCAATATGAATGAACCAAACACAATCAACACAGTAAGCATGGATGGAGGAATGTCATGTTTGAGGGACGGATGAATAAATTATTACTGAAAGGCTGTGACAAGGTCAGCTACTTGAACGCAGTGAAAGGTGGAGGGTGGGGGAAAGTCCTCACGCGATGTGCCTGTGGTTACTGCAGAAGACAGAGCAACCTGGTTAATCTGCTTTGACGAGTTTAGTTTTAGAGATGACACAAAATAAATTCACAACAGGATGCTCGATTCTTAGGGAGACAAATGGCTGAACAGCAAAGTTTGAAGGGTATTGCAATGGCATCAAGCTTTGAACCAGAAGTCACGTGGTGAATTTTGCTGTTGAAAAAGCTCTCTGTCACTTGCTGAGTGTTTTCCTGTAAGTCAGCAGGAGAGGGCAGGAGTCGCAATGGAAATGGAATGGCCACTTCTACCACAAAGCACAAAAATCTGCTACACTGTACAAAGCACAAGAGTATCAAATCTTAGAAAAGCACAAAGACAGGAGGAAGACGGCAGAACAGAGAGATAGATGTGAAATGGGTTGTTAGGTGGCTGGAAATAGAGGACGAAGAGAAGAGTTGAAATGGATAGAAAAGGGAGAGCACAAGGAATTAAGTAGGAACAGGGTTTTAGTAGAAACAGTGGACTGATGGGTGTCGACTCTAATGAGTACATCCTCGTTTCAACTTCTTTGACTTAATTTTCTGCTCTGCAAAAAATGAAAAGAACAGGCATATGAAAGCTTTCCATCGTGTTCTTTTATCTCCTTTTAATGGAGCTTTCTGAACAGGTGAAGGAAATGGGCAAAGAAAGAGACAGAAGGCAAAGACGATACAAGAGTACCATGGAAACAAAAAAGGCGGATCAATTGTGTCTACTAAGAGAAGGAGAACAGCATTAAACAACCACTACTCGGCTTGTATTTTAAAGGTCTGACCCCCAATTTCAGTGTTGCGCCCCCCTGCTGTTGCACTGTGACTGTATGATGGTGTTCACTGCAGTAACCTGTTTTCTGTTCCATGGCTTCATGTTTTCCAATCACTACACACTCTGAATACGGCGTTAACCTAACATTTAGGCGGTGAAGCAAAGAAAAGAGGGAAAAAAACTACACTTAGAAATTCTACCCAGAAAAATTATTTATTTCTGCTCCAGCTGTCACCGGACAACTCTATTTCTGATCACATTTAAAAAACGACCACCACTATGATTAAGGTTTTGGCATGAAACTACTTGGTTAGGTAAAGATCATGGGTTTGGTTAAAATAACAACTTGATTTACATTAGGAAAAGACTTTAGTTAATAAATGTTTTTATCTTCAGGGAAACATTTTTTGCTAAAGCTCAGGTTGCAACAGTTGGTAATCAGTGGTCTTGTGCCAAAGTCTGACGCTTTGGTCAAACCATCCACACTGATCATCTTTCTCTTCAAACATGCTCCAACTTTGCTGACTAGTCTTATAATTCATACTGCCACAGCAGGGCTTTATCAGTTCAGTGTAAACAATGTGTCGTTGTATTGAGACATTTGTACGGATGGTTGTTTTCTTGGGAGGTCAGTCTCTAAAGGAGACTTACTCATGGGAAGCAACAGCTTAACGCCCCCTTGTGGCTGTCGGAGAAGCTTGACAGTGAATAAACAAATATGCTACATTTTGTTAAATTTTGTATTAAAAATCAACAACCAAAAAAAGTGTATTTTGACAGAAAAATGTTTAATATTGGTTTACATGCAGTGATTAACTGTTGTAGGTCTATAAATGATATAATTAGTAGGATTAATTTTTATTTAAAAATTGCATAAATAAGTTCAATTTACATAAATTATAATAGATGTTGTAAAAACTGTATAAATATTAATGCAGCTTCATCCAATATTGAGGAGTGGGAAGTATTAGTGGGGGTGTTTTTTAATTGGCAGCTCTGTGAGTGAAGGAGCTGTGCTGTGCCGCTCTGGGAGCAAAATACAGTCTGGTAAAACACTGGAGCACATGGGGAGAGTCATATAAGAATATCTTAACTAGAGAGTCACTAGGTTTTTGTACCTACTACCTATGTACAATAAATTAGCATATGGGTATTTAGCTATAGTATCTTTGTTCACATTCATACAGCTGTTAAAGCTGACCTTGAAGTCATGTGGAAAGAAATCATAAAAATGTTAATGTTTTAAATGAAGCTTTTTTTAAATTACTCATATATCCTTCTTTTTTTTTTAAGAGAAATTAGAGAACATAATAAAGAGCACACAAAATACAAAGAGAAAGAGAGAGGTGAAGTTTGGGATATGAAGCTGAAGATGAGGAGTGATGGATGTCATAGCGTGAAAATAGCGGCAGCCTTGTTGACAGAGACAGAATGACAGGGAGGGGTGGACTTCATGCTTTGGGATCAGCTGAGCAGAGGGGGAAGAGTATTATAGTGGCACCTTGACATTTCATATTTGAATCTATTTTTCTTCAGTGAGTACTCGTCACAATTGGTGTATCCGCCAACCTTTCGGCACGTACAGCTAGCTCTGTGATCAGTTCTGCTTTTTGAGATGTGAAGCTGATTCAAAAAAAAAAAAAGAGAAAAAAAAGCACAAGAGGAAAACCTTTACTCCCGTAGTGTGATAAGTGGATGATGAAGACAATTTACTGAAGCCAGAAATCATGTTAGTGCTGTAAAGGGGAAAATATGGCTTTGTTGTACACCACAGGAGAAAACAGAAGGGGGTGAATCTGATATTTGTCTGTTTACTGTGTATCTGATAGCATAAACAAGGGAGTCATCTTTTCATCTTTTCATCAATCTCTTTTCACACATACTACCCTTCTAACTGTGGTGAATCACTCCATCATGTCCAACCATTTCTCCCTGCGTCCCTCCTCTTTCCATCCTCTCAAACCTCTCTATCCTTTGTCCCCATCATTAACCAGTGTCATCTTCCTGCCTTACTTTCAAATCTGCCTTCTCCCTCTTGGTATGGACAGGTAATGTAAAAAGACGTCCTGCTGCACAGCAATTCTTTCCCTCCTTCCATCCACTTGTCCATTCATTGATCTCATATTTCTCCTATCCTCTCTTCCCTCAGCCTCTTAACATTCCAACCATCTCTCCTTCCCCCTCCCTCCCTTGTTTTTTCTCATCACCCCCCATCCCACCCTCTCTGTCTCCACAAAAAGATTGCAAGTAATAAGGCCGAAACCTGCTGTTCCCTTCTCCTCCCCATGTTCCTATTATCCACCTCCTCCTGTTACCCGGCACCTCATTTCATTCCTTCCTTTTCCTCTCCTTCTGCTTTGCCATCTTGCTTTCCTTCCTTCCCACTGTCATGTGCTATTCAGTGGACTTAAAAAAAAAAAAAATCCAGAGTAGTCCATGTAGCTCCAGAGGAAAGGAAACCCTTACTCTTGCACTATTGGTAGCTTGAAGGGAGCTACATGCACAAGACCTCGCCACTTTATCCTCTCTCCTCCCTCGTTCATTCCTTATCAGAAGAAGATTTAACTGTCATCCCACAAATCAGTTGTGTCCTTCTCCTCATTGTGTCAACCAGTGTTACACATCTGTCTCTCTGTTTCCATCACCTCGCCCCATTATGCATCTTCCTCCTGTTTGTTTCTTTTATTGGAACACATTTGCATGCGGCACTCAATGTATTAATAAAATGTTTTACAATGCGCTTGTGTGTGTATGTGGATGCAGGCTTGTTTGTTCCTTTGTGTGTGAGAGTGTGTGTGTTATGTTGTGAGTCTGAAAATAGGTTGAGTCCTAATTAGAGGAAGTGTGTTAGTGTTGCTTCACACATCGTTGTTAACGCCTTCATTTGCACACCATAAACATCCTGCATCCTGCTTCAGTTTGCCCCTATTGGCAGCTGTGATTTGTTGCCATTATCTTTCATTTTCTTCATCGACATATAAATATAGCTGTCAGTCACCTATGTAAACAGTGGTGAACATAGCTTGAGTTACTTTGAAAACGGACGTACAAATCAGTATTTCAGACTTCTTCAACACTTTTTTTAACTTATTGTATTTGGTGTGATTTTTATTCAAACGTAGCCATGACAAATAAACCTAAAAGAAACAGAATCTCCCACTTGTGACGGGTGATAACACACAGAAAGTACAGAAAACATGAGGGACACACACTGTTCACCGGCCACCTTGTTAACTCTAGTAACATCAGGACCCCTGACCAGATGTTAGACCAGAATAACACACCTGCAGCAGGGCAAACCACCAGCACCGCAGGTACAGGCACACATGCTGCAGTACAGGGTGTAATTTCCAAAGAAATCACCTTTGAACTTGAGAAGGTCATGCGTGGAGAGCCTGCGACGTGAGCGGACTTACTCCCGCAGTGCATGTGTGTGTCTCTGTAGAGAGTGTGTATCATGCTGGTGTGTGACAAACACAGAAGCTGTCTATACTATGTGTGTAACCATCCTGTTTTTCTCACATAATCTCTGGTAAAATGCTATTTTTGACTGCAGAACAATGCTACCCCTCCTCTCTCCATCTCTGCCAATCATTGCCATAGTTAATTATGGACCCAAATTAGCCCACTATTTTTTCCAGAGTGACATTTCTGCCTTTCCTCCATTAGTGCACCATCCTCTCAATTCTCTGCTCATGCATTTTGTGGCATTGTCCAATTACTGTCTCACTTTCTTTCCCCCTTCTCTGCCTCTCTGATGCCTCACCAGCTCTTCTCCCTGTATGTCGTCACATCATTTGTAATTGCATTTATCAAAATAGCCTCAGAGAAATCATTACTAATAATATACAACCTGCGTAGAAATCATTACTAATAATGTGCAGTCAGAAACAGTTTAATCAGATATATTTGACAATTGAAAATGTGGAGAGATGTTTGGTGTTGAGGTTTTGGTCCCTGATTGTATTGCCTTTTAATTGCTTTGCACATATAGGTCAATACAGAGACTTTTATATCCTGGTCCTGCAGCTCATCCAGGAGAGTCCAATGTGCTGAACACTAAAATCTATTGTCATTCAAAGACCAAAGCCTATTGAAAATTGAGGAAACATGCGTGAGTGCACACTCTGAAATGCTCTGTCACACTCTCAATTTTCAGTTAAACTGCTCCCGGTTCCACGTGAGGAAATCCCAAGTATTACAGGCAATCAATGAAATAGATTTTTGGGATCATTGCCGTTACTCAGTCTTCATTCCCTTGCAAAGATATAGACATCCTCACAATTATGAGAGTGGTAATCATTACCTATTTCAATTTTTGGAATATAAGATACAATTTGAATAATTCCTGTAGGGAAATTGCTGTGTTGCAGCAGGGAATAGTAAATGCGTCTCACAGAGGACTGTAACAGAAAACAAGAATAAAGCAAATGAATTTCATGACACTTTCAAGGTTTCGAGAATGAGAGGCTAAAAAACAAAGCATCAATATTGAAACATTAAGTGGGTGTGAAGAATTGAAGGAGTAGAATTCATATCTGTAGACTTTGGCACAATATGTGGAAGTTCAAATGTGCTACGGCACTTATTGATGAAAGTGCACTATAACGTACTAAACAAATGAGTTTTTAACAAAGAATGAAGATAGAAGTTAAAATGTACACTTTCTCCAAGTAAGTCCTTTTTAACTGATAAGGACAGCCATATCAAAGTTGTCCTTTTTTACATTTGTGATAACATGCAGCTCAGTATTTCTGCAGTATACCATCATTACTCTGATTAGACCAGGGTACAAGTGTGATTTCATGCTGCATTCACTTGAGATGGGAACCGCTTGTTTCTAACAGGAACATAATCCTGTTAGGTTGTTAACATTGCTGGAATCTTTTCACCGAGAGTGAAGTTCACCACAGTCCTGCCCTGATGATGTTATATAGCAGTTTTGTGTGATTCATCTCTCATCATCTCAGGAACAAACATCCCAGTACAACAGAAGTGGCTGATAAATGATCGTATTATTTGTGAAATAAATTAGTTAGATTAAATTCGTTAGATTTGCATTTGCATTCTCTGTGATGTTTTCTGAATGGTGTATTACAGTAGGTGAAATGTTACTCTGCATCAGTGGTTGGATTACAGCCGGATGAATTGAGCAGCAATAGTGTAAAACTCATTTGATACAATGTAGCTGTTAGTGTTAATGAGGGCTGTGAATCTTTGGGAATCTCATGATATGATTCAGATTCTTGGTGTTTGATTCAGAATTGATTCTCGATTTGAAACTGATTGTTGATTGAATAAAAGGAAAAGGGGGCATTATCTTCAGTCAGTCTCTTGCTCTAGTTTATTGTGTGCCAAACTTTTTACAGATGTCCTTGTTCCACTGAAGTACAATATGAAACATAACTGGCAATTAAGATAAATGGTCCGCAGCCTTTTTATTTCAAAAAAAGTTAACTGCATTAATGAATTAATTAATTTCAAAGCATCTTACAGTCTACTGCCTGCGTGAAAATAACAAAATGAGGGGGAGGCACAGTGCTCCATTCCGTTGTTATTAACATTGTGTCTCCAGCAGTGGAGAACAGCCACTGCTTCACTGTTAGCCTCGGGACAACCATCACTGTCCAACACGCTGATCAGACACAGGGTTTTTGAGGTGAAACAGATTAAGCTATTTTCTTCACCTCAGACTTGGTTGTTTTAGTGCTGCAGTGTGTGTTGGTTAGCAGGGCAGTTGGCCTGCAGGAGCTGTACACACAGTCCCTGAGGGTCATTAAGGACCCATCAGATCCACACAACAGCCAGTTCTCCCTGCTGCCCTCAGGTAGGAGGTACAGTACTCTGAAATCACGCACCAGCAGACTGAGGAAGAGTTTTTTTCCCTCAGGCCATAAGACTACTAAATAAATAACCCACACAAACACAAGGTGCAATATGCTGATATACAGCCTTTTTGTGCCTTGATTCTGTCAAGGCTCCACTAACATTTGTCACTGTGTGACAGTGTAGAAAGTTCACAGTATACTTCACATTCATCTCACAAGATAATTATTTAGTCATCAAATCAAAAAATGCTTGCAACCGCTACCTTTATGAAGATAAACTACAAGTCTGGGTGCTGCCTTGATAGAATGGTTGACATTTGAGCATTAACATTAAATCATTATGAAAATTGTAAGTAGTTACATTGTATCACCCCATAATGTCTTCACTGCTAATAGGTAATAATAAGAATAAACTCAATCTTAAGGTAGCTACACAGCATGTACAACCTACTGTGCATCCTAAATATATAAATCAAAGAAAAGAGTCCTTTGATTTCTAATTCGGGTTACACACTTAGTTGATGAATCAATACCTGATCTCCCTGTCATTTCTCAATTTTACTTTAACTGGCCTAAAATGCTACCAGAAGTAATGACAACTCTTCTAGCTCAATCCAACTCTTCACCTGTGCAGAACCATCACTTTGTCTGTTGCGATAAATTTAGGGAGGGCCACAAAATGCTCTGTTCTTCATATTTTATCTCAGTGTAACTCCATGTACAGTAATGGCTATGCTATTCTCCTCTATACTGTATCTCCCTTTGCCCCTCTATATCTTTTTCCTGCTATTATCCTCCTCACCTTTTTTTCTAGAACCATTTCCATCTGCCATCCTCTCTTCTGCTGTCACTATCAATTTCCCCTGTTTTCTCTGTGTATCTTTATGTATGTGGGCTCCATTTTATATGCGTGCGCGCGTGTGTGTTTATTAGCGTACAATACATGCGTGTGGGTGTGTGTCTGCGTCCATACAGGTGTGTTTGTGTGTATGTCTGCAATCGATTGTCTCCGCTGTCAACAAGCTTCCTCCAAGTCTCATATTCCTGTCATTTATGTTGTTTTCCCAGACGATCCTCCCTTCCTCCTAACTCTTCTCATTTATCATTCTTCTTCTATTTTCACCTTCTATCTGTTCCATCGCTATCTCCCATCTCCCCTCTTCCATTTCATATTTTCTCCACGCTAGTTTCCTTTTCTAGTTATAATTCACTTTCTCTCTCAGTCATTTCTCATCTTTCCCTCATGTACCTTTGGCTCTTTCTCCGTCTCTCCCTTGCTTTGTTAGTTGATTTGTTTTTGCAGCTTCATATTTCTTTCCGTGTTTTCTTTCACCCTATTTTCAAATTGTTTTCTCCTGTCTATTTTTTGCTTCTTTCTATCTCTACTCCCCGATCTCTACCTCCGTCTCCTCTCTTGTTCTTTTCCCTCTTTTGCTCCTTGCCTCTCTCTCATGTCTTTCTGATTTTTTTTTTTTGCAGGTCTCCCTTCACGTTCTGTTTTTTTGTTCTTTTATCTAATTTTTACGTTCTTGTTCTGTAATTCTTTTCCGCAACCCATCCTTTCCCTTTCCATTTATTTGTTTCTATTGTCTCCCCTTATTTCTCATTCTCTCCTCCTCCATTGCTCTCTATGGAAATCTTCTCTTTATTTGTCGCTTCTTAGTCCTTAGGGTTCATGTGTGTGTTTTCCAAGGTAGACAAACTCAGTCTCTTTACTCTGCAATTATTTTCGTCTCTCCAGTCTCTCGGTCTCTTGTTTACCAACCTCATCTTTTTGTGTGTGTTTGCGCGTTTACCCTACTGTATGCTTAAATTAGTGAGTTCCCTTGATTTCAATGTGTGTGTCAGTTTTAATCAGGTCCCTTGTACATTAGTGAAGGCTGGCCTCTTTGCAACTCAGCTTTTTTTGCGCACAGTGCGCAAAATGCCTGTGCTTAATTTAGGAACAAATCTGTTGTGTGTGTTTTTGTGTGTGTGTGTTTAGTAAGAGTGATATTATGCGGCTGGCTGGAGGAGGGGCGGGGGGGGCATCAACTGTCACTGAATTATCCAAGCGAGCATTCAACCCTGTGTGTTTTCAAAAATGAACATGCAATAATGTTCTTTATTTGAAAATGCTCTTCTCTAAAAGTGTTTTCTTTATCCTTTTTTAAAAATGATTTCCTGGGTCCCAGAATTGCTGGTATGAACATCTCCTCAGTGCCTTACTCACAAAAACCAAGATAAAAATTGAGTTTTCATACTGTTCCTCTTAATTCAATATATTGTACACATTTCTTCCTGGACAACTTTTCTGGCTCACAAATCATTCCGTGCTTTAATGCCTGCAGGTAGTGAGTGAGAGAAAATAGGCTTGTGATGAAAAGATAAGAGTAGACGGAGGGAGCTCAGACAAAGAAAAATAAATAAATAAATAAATAAAAAATGACAATTGCAACCTATTTAATTATCCATACCAAATGAGCATCACTAGTGCTATGAATAGATTGAAGGCAACAAACGCTAGTTAAGATTTAATTTACTGACATGTATCTTCAGTCAAGCAGCATGAAATAGTTCAGTTGTGAAACTGGAGCTCAGAATTTCTGGTGGACGTGTAAATAAAGAGGAAGCAAACTGGTAAACAATGACTTTGTTGTATAGGTACATTTCACACAAAATAAAAGACTACAAATAATGTAGAATACCACTTCTGTAGATTCAAAATCTGTTGTAGACGTGGCTGTCAAATCTTTACTTTATGAGGCAGCTGGATCACGACATCACACGAGAATCCATCTTGTAAGATTTCAAGTCATGCGCTTGTGTTCAAGCCACGGGTGGTTTGGACCAATCAGTGAATCCATCTGCCTTGGAAGGTAAAATGACGATAGACAGATTATTCATCCAATCACCTGCCAAGTATTTTTTGAAAGTGCCTGCCCCTTTCCAAAGAGTTTCAATAAACAACTTCTCAGATGGTTTTATGTAACAAACCATCTGGCTCATCAGGTTAGTCAAATCTTGCACAACAGTAGTTTGTACCAGTAAACCGACCAAGTTGGCTCGTTCAAAGTGATTTCTCCTGTGACCGATTTTTAGATTCTGTGTTCCTCAGATGCCAGGGCAGCATATAAAAAAGCCAGCCTAATCACAACATGAATCTGACCTCATTTTCTTAGGCAAAGTCACAACATTTAATTGGTATTAGTGACAGCAGCCACGTGTTTCCTCTGAGAATGTGGCCACTCAGTTGGACTGGCGGATAAGTGATTCTCTGCATGTTAATAGATAAAAAGAGTGACTGAAGGAGGCTTCCTGGATTTTTTTCATTAGTGGCCATCGTAGAAATCCCCTGTGTACTCCAGTGGCCCTGCATTAGTATGACAGGAGCCGCAGCATGCCTTTGTTTCTCAAATGTTGAAAGGAGCAGGGTTTATATTGCAGGGCTACTGTCTGTCAAAACAACGGCTTGCTCATCAGTCGGTGGTCTTTCTGATGACTGAAAAGGAGAATTATAGTGAATTAATTAAGCGTATTTGTCTAGTTTATCCAACAATCCTCATGTTGGGCCAGTTGGACAGAATTGTGGCTCAGATAGGCTACACATGACATTCCTTATTTATCACTTCAATTATGTAGAAATACTATATTAATGGATATATGGGCTACATAGAGTCTAGAGTACACAGTATATACTGCTAATGAGCATATTTTAGTGTTTGGTCCCACACCAAAGCAGTTATCTCATCTATGTATGCAAATCAGCCTCTGTGTCCTTCCCTTCAAGTAGAAGTCACTATTGTACTCCTTCAACTTGGATTTTAGTGGCTCAGTTTGGGAAGTGATTTTCTTGGCTATCTTATAATTTTGTGTTTTCATAAAAGCTTCTACCTCACCTACCGACATGCTGACTTAACCCTTCAACTTCCCCTTCATTTCATCTCTCTTTGTCATCTCTGCCTGCATAATCTGTCCTCCAGGCTGTTCATGTCCATCCCTCAGTTTTATCCCACCTCTTTTCCTTATTGCATCTTCATCCCCCTCTCTTCTTCTTCTTCTTCTGCCTTCCATCTCTAACACGTGTTTTTACTCTCCCTCCTGACCCCGGCTTTTCCTCAACCTTTTCCCCGCTCATCTTTATTCCAGCTCTTATCTACTGTAGTTAATTTTCCACTTTTTTGCATCTCCTTTCATCTCTTTTCTCCCTCTTTTTCTTCTTTCTCTCCCTCTTGACATGCAGAATATGACTGCATAAGAGGTTTCGGCGTGTGTCGTATATATCCACTGTCTGACTGTAGAGTGTGTGTGTGTGTGTGTCTTTTTATGTCTAATGCTAGGTTTACACTTTTTTCCCAGTGTGTGTGCACTGGAGAGTCTGCAGTGTGTTCTGAAGCCCTGCATGCGTTTACAGGTTTAGTGATGTATCTGCATCTCTGTATGTCTCCTTGTTTTTCGGCATCTGTATGTATGTCAGTATCTGCAAGTGTGTGTGTGTGTGTGTGTGAGAGAGAGAGGGTGGTTTTATCAGCTCTTGCAGATGGCCCCAGCCTCTCATCCATCGTTCCAGTGAAATGAAGAGCCCTCTGAAGAGTGAAGGCAGAGAAGAAAGGAATGGACAGACAGACAGGGAGAGTGAGAGAGAGAGAGAGAGAGAGAGAAAGTGAGGGGGCGATGACGCATTGAGCGAGAGAGGAGAGGGTGGCATGGGGAGAAACTGCAAGAGGTGGAAAAGAAAAGAGGGCTATCAAAAGATGGAGTGATTGAGAGGAGTGATGGGGAGAGGGAGACCACCAGACGGGTCTGTTTACACAGAGCATTGTGGGGTGTGTGAAGTGTTCATCTGAAAGAGTGTGTGTGTGTGCCTAAAACATTAAGCGCTTCAGAACTATTGGCATAAGCATGCATTTAAGCCAAGTTTTTGATATTGCACAAATAAACATAATGTAGTTCAACAGTTTTAAGTGATGGAGAGTGTGTGAGTGTTTTTTGTGTAAGTGGCTATTTGTGAAGGAATTTTCTTTTGCCGATGTACAGCTTGCTGTAAAGTTTTGGTCACATAGCTAGAGGTGTGTGTGCGTATTTTTGTGTGACAGTTGGCTCACATTAAAAAGAGGCTCTTCAAATCACCATGGGATACGGAGTGTTTGCGATGCAGCACCCGCAGGACAGAAAACAAACAGAAAAGAGACGGAGAGCGAGGGAAAAACGGGGAAAAAAAGACAGAGAGATGAGGTGCAGTTGGAAAAGGTGAACGAGGGACAAAGAGTAGCTCTGAAAACTGACTTTAAACAGCAAGAAATAATAGCAAACAGGCTGTGGGTTGGTGGGGGGAAAAAATAAATAGCTAACAGGGGAGGTGACAGGTCGAGAGAAGAGGAAGTAGGAGGAAAGAAGGCTGACCTGGCGGGCACCAGCTTAAGGAAGTAACAGAGTAAAATAGGGGAGGGGAGAGGTACATGTTGGCATTTTGTCCTTTTTGATTATTTTTCCCTGTTGGCTGCGAAATGTCACTTCCTGCAGGCTCTCTATGTTATGGGGGGGAGATGGAACAGAAAAAGTCAGGTAATACGGGCACAACATGGACAAAATGCAAGATGTCTTTTCTTGGCACGTGTCTTAATGTTGAGTTTTACGTTTTAGACCTTTGTAACCCACATAAGTTTTCTGCTCAGATGTATTTGAACATCAACAAAGATCACTAGTAACTTGGTACTGTTCATATTCCATACTAAAGTATAGATGAATATGGACCAAATGGGATAAAATGAAATGAAAGGCTTAAAAAGAACTGCTCACAAGATTTGACTTTGCTGACCTGATCTAGGCAAGATCTGGCATTGCACATTTTCATTAAGGCAAATCAAAAGATATAAAAGAAACATGAGGTAATAAAAATATGAAAATAAAATGAGCTAAAATGAGGAAAAAAGAATGGAAAAAAGTTACAGTCCACAGAATAAATGTAACTTAAAGAATAAAAGGCAGTGATAAACAGACGTCTTTAAGCCTCAGTTCAGAAGAACTGAGATTTGGAGCTCAAGTTTCCTCTGAGTCTGTACCAGATGTGAGTGTGTGAAACTGAACACTGCTTCTTCATGTGTAGCTTTGCAGTGGGCTGACGCTGACTCGAAATGTGAACAAGCAAAAAATAATTTAAAAAGAAAAAAAGAAGCAGCTGTGGACATCAGCTAGACAGGTGGTACAGTACATACAGAGTTTAAAGGTTAGTGGAAGTGAAAACATGCTGTGCTTTAAAAGCAGTCTGAAATCTTAAAATCAGTCCTAAAATCAGCAGGTCATCAGTGGAGTGCAGAGAGGATCAATATGCTCCCAAATTCTTTTACAGCTGGCTAAAGCACTGTGGTAGCTGTAGGTGTTTTTGGGCATCATGAAGCAAACACTTAGTACCAGTTGCAATACAAGTTATATGAGGCAGTTATAGACAAGATATTACTCAAGATGCACCACTATGAACAAACAATAAAAAAGCATAAACGTTTGTCTAGGGTTAAAAAATACTTTAGAATCAAGGAGTAAATAGATGAGACAACTATCCTACTCCAGTCCAATTATTAAAAGGACATGAGGAAACAAAAAGCACACTGCCTCATATAAGGAAAGGCATTGAGTTGGATAAAGGGAAGAGACAGGGAAATGAGGAATGAGTGAAATGACATACAATAGGAGATGGAAAAGGAAGGAGAATTAGCTAGGAAAAACACCTCATCTAATTAATTTTCAAATCCCAGTTATCTGATCCATAGACATCAGCAGTGACCAGCTAAATCAGTCAGGAGTGATAACCATAATGTGCCCCACTGGGGAAAAATATACTTATGTCTTTCATGGCTGTGGATTAGAGCTGGTCATATTGGTTAAACAGATTAACGGTACATTTACAGTCTATAGTTAACTGTGATAATGCTAATGCTCATTTTCGCTGGAGAAAAACAGGCTTAAAACCATGTACTCACAGGAAAAAATTCATATAGTCAATTAATTAATTTATATATTATATATTCATTAATATTGAACGACCAAATGCTGAAAAAGACTTATGTGACCAAAATGTTAGAGTTAAGATTCATTAGCTGAAAACACATTGAAATAGTGATGGCTACACCTACGTCTACCTTACTAGAATGTAAATGGGTCAATTATATAATAATTAACCCCTGTACAGTTGTCATGAACTTTGAAATTGGCTATAGAAATAAAATGTACCAGGCTGTAAACATATTTGTTCCTGTTGTAAAGTATTTTAACATAGAGGTCTATGGGGATTGGCTTGCTTTTGGAGCCAGTCTTAAGTGGCCATTCGAGGAACTACAGTTTTTGGCATTACGTTGGGTTCATTTTTTATCCCCGGAGGTTGCTGCTTGATTTTGAGTTAAGCTTTTATCCAGACCATATGCTGTACATGAAACCAACCATACTAACATGACACATAATTTACTAAAATGTACTACAGACCTCCCCATTTCATTAATTGCCTTTTACATCGAGTAAATGTGCACCCCTGTGACGTCCCTGCTTGAAAGCTACCTCCTGTGTTATGTAGAATTATGTCTTATCCCTCCAGACTCCAGCAAACCCACTGATCAAGCATTTTAAATGTCAGAACACTGCTGAACTTTACCTGTTGACACCAAGTCAGTAAAAAAATCAATTAGCTTTTCTGCCAACTGGTTGACTTAAGAAATGAGGTCTGTCCAAACACAAGTTCAAGATTTATTAGTTTGTAGTTATTGTTCAGTTAAATATGGGATACATTATCAGTATTCTCTTTGTAAAAGGCTGTGACCACTTTTTGTAGAAGTGAAAGTTCACTAGACAAGAATTCAACAGCAGAATAAACAACTATTCATCTTGAATAGATTTCTAGAGGTTTTGGCTCTGGCCCTACAGCAGCTCTATTTGCTTTCCATCTCCATATCATCCCCATTAGTTCCCATTCACATTCTTGTCTCTACCTTTGCCTGCAAACCCTGAATGTATAATGTAGTTGCTTCAGGCACAAAGCTTGCTAAGTGTCCATTCCTCATCACAGGAATGCATTTCCACTTCGCTGCTTCACTGGCGTACCATAGAAACATCCTACCTCCATTTTTAGTCTTTCTCTCCTGAAATATTTGACAGTTTCTGAGGTCATGTATGAGCTGAATGGATTCATGACCCTTTCACCTCACAAATGTACAGAAACTATTTAGAATTCTTGAGAAGCTGTTTGAGTTATTTTTTTCTTGCAGCAGTAATTGAATATTTAGGACGGTGTTGTGTAGGTCAAAAGCTGGGCAGTGTCCTGATGTTATGTAGTGCTGAAGCCAGTCGAGGCCTGTGCAGTGGTGCGTTATGGGCAATGTACAGTAATAGCTTAGCTGAGTGGTGACATGTGGGTGTAATGTGGTCCATGTTGCCTTGGATGAAGTCACAAAACTGACAATATCCTAACACTGAACACATGACAGATTAATGACCATTGAGCCTAGAAATGTCACACTGAGCCTGGTGTCTCGCACTTTCCAATTTTGTGAATCCACAAGAACAAGACCAGCATGCATTGCAGCAGAGTAAATATCGTTAAATGGCTATTTGATGGGTTTTAATTTGATGTATTTCATTTGAATTTAAATAGTGTACTAAACCTGAAGGAAAAACTGAACAGATTAGAGAAAGTAATAAAAAAATATTTCACTTCAAAATATACATTTCCATCTTTAGGCCATGGTCTGACCTGTACAAACAAGGTTGGTCTCTACATCAGACACTCCCTGCTCCTCCTCCCAGCGCAGCAGGGAGAGAAGACCTCAGCAGTGGCGTTACACTTCAATACAATTTTCTTTGACCTTTCATTTTTGCAATAAAGCAAAATCTCAAAACACCTGAGTTCACTCAGTGCCATGTATGCCTGAAGCCAAAGTGAAGCCTGTTGGATGCCTCTGTGGTATGCTGTGACAGACAATGTCTGGTGTTAGCTGGGTTGGATGGTTTTGATACAGAGGACTGTGGAGAAAAGGATTTTTTTCCCTTTTTCATAGAGCTAGAACAAATCTCCATCCAGTTTCCAGTTTACTAGAAACTAAGACTCTGCTAGCATGCACTGCATTTTCCCACTGCTTGTGGGAATAGATGTATTGGAGCATTTCAGTGTATGTTTTAACCAAAGGAGCCAGCGCTCTAAAGAATACTCTTAAATCACAAGACCTGCAGTGCACCTTTTGTCTTATTTTATGTCTAAATGACAGAGTGCGGATGAGGGTGACTCAGCGTTAACAGAATTTATTGCTCCCTTTGGTACCATCGCCATCATTATCATGCTCAGATTGGATACTCCGGCTTCAGACATGCAGGCAGAGAGCAGCAGGTTGTGTGTGTTGGGGAAAAAAGACAGTGAAATTATAGGTAGTGTGCTTGTGTTCACATCCTGGCAAATAGTGTATATTTAAAGGTGCATGTTTAATGAGTTGTGTTGTGTGGGCAACAAACATTTAGATTTGTTTGGAATGGGCCTGATTGCCCGAATGCATGTATTTATTTAAGAATTTAATGAAGTAGAAAAGATGGAAAGAGAGAATGTCATTAATGCTGGTCATGTGGGAACCTTGCCAGGACAGTCGGTCTCTGAACGCCACTCATAAATCTAGCATTCTACAAAGAGAAAGAGGAGTGAGGGTCAACAGAGACTAAGAGGGAGAGAGGGCAGTGATAGAAAGTAAGCGAGGGAGGGAGAAAATGCTAGACAGAGGCTGAGAGACAGAGAGGACAGCTTTCCTCTTCTCCCTCTCTGTCCCCAGTGTGGCCATCTGCACAGAGTGCGATTAATCATCCCGTATCCCCAGACATGGCAAGCTGATGCTGTGACACTCAAAGCTTGTGTGTGTGTGTGTGTGTCTGTATGAACGCCACACTTGGTCTATGTGTTTGTGTGGCTTTGTTTGGGTGCATGTTTTTAACTCACCAGCCAAGTATTTGCCTGTGTGTGCTTGTCAACTTTTACAACCGAGCATTAGTCTGCGGGAGCGTGCGTGTTCGCTGCACTGTTTGTTGGTGTGGGAGAAAGACACAGACAACATGTGTGCATGTGTGTTGGCATTTATGACACATTTGTTTACCGTTGTGCCGCCGCCGGTTACAGCCAGTCCCCTTGGTAACCAGGCATCATTGATGGTGTTAATTAGTGACATGTCCCAAACGGTCTGCTTTACTTGAAAGTAGGGAGGGAGGAAGACAAATGGAGGTGGTATAGGGCGAGTGTTTGGAAAGACAAGAGGGACTAAGGTGATGAGAAACAACCCTGTCTCCTTAAAATTACCTCAACGTTCAGCTATTTTGCATTAACAAATCCAGGAGGAAAAGTCATGCTGCCTGGATTACATCTCAAAATGACAAGGAAACTGCAAACTGCTCACAGCAAATACATTTAATTTGATTTTCCTATATCTGTGCCTAGCAAATAGATAAAATAGATGTTTATGGTTATGTTCTGGCAAATTAAAGTGCTTGATTGAGGTTGTGGACAGAGATACTGTAGGACTGTTGCATTATTTAACCCAAACCAATATCTTTCCCTAATAAAGACTCCACTTAAAACTCCACCCTGACCTCCTGCCTGTACATTTGGGCAGTATAAGAACATTTTGCTGGCTGGATTTGGGGAGGTGATCTGCTCTGAATTAAGTTGACTGGCATTTCTGTTTCCTGCCAGACCTAAGGTAAAGAAGTAGTAAGGAATGAATGTTTGAGGATTCGTTTAATGGTTGTCTGATTATTCTGCGTGATGAGAAAGAGAATGAGTGAGTCATGGTTGACTATCAGGATTGAATGAGATGGAAAAGAGGAAGGAAGAGAGAGAAGATGTGAGAGAAAGGAGGATAGTTGGAAGAAGAAGAATGGACACTGAAGGATGGCAGAATATTTTTTGAGGGGCTTTGTTTTGATCTGCAAATACCATCCAAAGACTTTTTTTCATTTACAGTTGTGTAGAAAAAGGAAAAAAGCCCATAACATCTTCACAATTGAACAGTTTCTTTGTCCTGTACTGATATTTCACTTCCTATTCCTCTTTTATTGTTAAAGAGAAGGACAGCAGATTGAAAGGGAAAAGGCATTGAAAGGTCAAGTGTTAAATTTTAGGCTTTCAAGTTAAATTCATATAGTTGTAAGGCAGGGTCACTGCAGATACCAAGCTTTAAAAGTGTGTTTTAAAGACAAAATAATTGGGTCTCTGGACATAAATGACTGAGACATAACCTATTCCTCTCTGCTAGACGGTTTATGGTTGCTACAGTATTGCACAAGGCAGACAGTGTAGTCAGATGCAGCAAATGAGATGAGTAAGACGAGCTGAACTGTGAGAGGGATTCATGAAATGTGTTGTAATAAGCAGAGTAAAAATGAAGAAAACAATAAAAAAAAACAAATCAAATGAATAGCTAAGGCAAGAAATCAAGTGGAGGTGTAAGGGATGAGGAAATGGAGAAATCAAGCTTCTATTGGAGTGTTTGTAATTAAAAAACATGAGGGATGACAAGGGAAGTTAGGAGGCGGAAAGAGAGGAAGCAAAGGCAGAGAAGGCTATGGAGATATTTTAAGGGTGAATAGAGAATAGAAACATGGATAGAAGGACAAGTGAAAAGTTTGTTCAAATGTCACAAAACACCATTGGGAGCAGGAAAAAAAGACACAAAGATGAAACCAGGAAACAAGCGACGCAGAAGTGGCAGCAAGGACAGACGTGAAGTGTTGTAAAATGCTTTGCAGCAAAAAAATTGATCAGGCCACCTGCATAAGAGTATAAGGAGGAGAAGAGCACTAAGGTTATGAGCAGAGGATTAGTGGGGAATATCAAACGAAGAAGAAGAGAGAGTTTGTAACTGGTGGGGGAAGATGAAGTGACGGAATAGAGGATAGGGTGAGTGGGGAAAAGTAGAAAACGAGGACAAATAAGTGATCTTGGAGAGGATGGTGGGAGTGGTACCAAGAGTAAAATAGTGATGGAAAAGGTTGTCTTTTAAGAGTGTTGATTATAAGCTTCCCTTAAGATTATAGTCATCACTGGTAAACTTGAGGACAGGGGTAACCCTTAATAGAGTCAATAAAAATGTCACTGCTGATGTCGTGTTTGGCTTCATAACTTGAACAAAGGAACAGAGCAGCATACAGCGAGGGACAGTGACTGAGATGGGTGGGAAGGGACGATGGGAAAGGATTGAGGCAAAAAAACAAACTGATTGGCGGGTAGTAGGGTGTCTTGTAGCGGCATGAGGTAGACCGCATGATGATATATGAGAGTGCTAACAATGTCTGAACAGACATGTGACAGAGCGGTGACACCAACATCACCCGCTGGCAGAGAGAGACAGGGATGAGGGTGAGATGATGGTTATAAGGATGATCTGGAACTGTCGGGAGGGAGCGGGAGCCAAAGTGAGGATTTGTCATAATGTCAGGCTAATGCTTGTGTCAACAGGCAGCCATTTTCCATTTCACTGGCACGGAGAAATGGAGGTTGGATGGGGAGAGGGGAAACATGGACAGACATTTTAAAGAGATCCAGGGCCTGTTTATGCTGGTGTCCCACATAATAGTACTAATATGTTTTAATCAGTCTGAGCCCCGAGGTGTCACAGAATACATTTACTCAGTTTGGGTCCCACTATAAGAGGAATACTAATATATTTTAAAGATAGTGAGCCCCAGGGCGTCAACACCAGATTGACTCAGTTTGGATCCTAACATAATACTCGTATAAGGGAGAACAACAGACATTTTAACAAATCTCTTATTAATCAGTATGCTTGTAGCAATACAAAAATTTTAGTGGTGCGAAGTGTCTTGGCCAGGAGCATTACAATATCAATTATTATCTTCAATCCAAACCAATTCTCTGTATCAAGGTTGACTTGTGTGTGTGTGACTGTTTGACCCTGCTGAAGCTCAGTGCCTTGTTTTTAATTGTGAAGCCACAAAAAGTGAGTTTTTTTCAACACTTAAATGAAGCAGTATATTTTGGTTTTCTTGTGGACAGTGTTTAGCTTACGTGTGCATACTCTTCTGGGTTTCAACCACTGTCAAACTGTACTGTAGTGCTTCCTCCATTGTTTTCCAATCCAATACTATCTTGATATAATGTAATCGATTGTAAAAGCTAAGTAAGTGTAAGTTAAGTGTTACTTAATGCCCTGTCTTGCTAGACAAGTGCACAGGAAAATGAAACCATGTGGAAGAGAAATCTTAATTCATAACATTTCAGTCAAGGACATTTGTTTAGGTATCACATTCAAAATGTGAAACATCTTTTTACTTAATCCAAAGGCTGTGACAACCAATCGAAATGGGACCCAAATCTACAACACATCCTTAAAATGAGCAGTATGTGTATGTTTATTTTTTTAACATATATATTTAGCTCCCATTTTGATTGGTTAGTGGCTTTGAGAGAAATGTAGTGTATCTAATAGACTCAGTGCTAAGAGTGTGCAGGTAGTCATCCTTTTACATTGTATAATATGTAAAAGTGTTAAAGTCATTTAGTTAAGTAGTTTTAATTAATGGTATAATGTCTTCTTTATGGTTGAATAGATGAAAAAGGTAAAAGCAGTATACTCTATTAAGATAACACTTTTTAAGAGCTTGCCCAAATGTATTAACTTTAATTGAGTAATTAACATGAATGGAGTCATTTTACTGATATTAGCAGAGACCATATATGTAGAACATTTGAATTAATCAGACTACTTCATGGTGCCATGAGTAGTTCTTTAAGTTCCTACTGATTTAGGCTTATCCCCATCTGACCTCTGCTAGGGCTTTTTCATCCTAGACTGTTTCAATTTAAGTCTTCATATAAAAAGAGTATTAATGTATTTTTAATTAGCCTAGACACAGAGAGGCAGACATGTAGTTGGTTTAGATTCCCAAACGAGAAACAGTAGCACAGTATGTTTGTGAGCCCGTCCTCCTGGGTGAGAGTCAACATTCACTCAGATCGGGTGTTTAGTTTAGGTTTGTTTGGCCAGTCACCTGAGATAAAACATGACCGTACAATGAAAGCACTGGCAGGGACTGAAAGCTAAAAACAACAGTTTCAGAATATCAAAGTGACACTCATCGCAACCACCGCTATAGTCCCTGGCAGAAAATGGAGGGAGAGGCAAAGGGAGGGATGGAGAGAAAGATAGATGAATAATGGATAGCATACAGGGAGGTGGGGGTAATGAGGACAACTGTGTTGTGAGGGGATTTGAATCCACATGATTTTAGAGTTTAGTAATACTCCTGGCAGTGACAAACTCGTTGGTTGAAATGAAAGGAAGAATAAATGAAGGATGAATATGAAATGTCTAGAAGAAATTTAGAGGAGGTAATAGTGTCATGGCTCTGCATGTGGCACATCTAAATTCACTGGTTACAAGAAAGAGACCAACAAAAGATGGGAGTTGGGAAAAGATAATGATCACACTTGTGTTTGTGTGTGTGTGGAGACTGTGGAACCACATTGTTAAAAAGTAAGTCACATTTTAAAAATTCACACATTAACAAACCCCCTACTTTGTGATCTAGATTGGATTCACTGGTGTCCTGCAGTAATGCAGTCTAATCATCTGTATCCTCCATGAATACCAAGTTCACTTTGTTGTGAACTTTGTCCTGAATCTGGAATGAAGTTTTTATGAGAACTATTTTTCCTGTTCCCATTCATTTATACATGTAAAATGACAGCCATTAGGTGAAGAAAAACATAATGAATTGTGGAA
This sequence comes from Scomber scombrus, assembly GCF_963691925.1. Classification (NCBI taxonomy): domain Eukaryota; kingdom Metazoa; phylum Chordata; class Actinopteri; order Scombriformes; family Scombridae; genus Scomber; species Scomber scombrus. Next base: position 16,266,188 of record NC_084992.1, on the reverse strand, counting down.
TATCATCTGTCCATCCAGTGTAAAACTCATTTTTAAAGTAAGAGTAAGGCTGGTTTTTGTGTTGAAGTGCTCAGCAGAGATACCTGCCTGAGTACCTGGAGGCAGGCAGTGAAAGAGAGACTATAATTTGACCATCTTGACAGTATCAAGGATCATCAGCTACATCTCTGTTAAGTATTGCCCCAAACTGAAACTTGGATTGTTTTCTTTGACGATGAATCATTTATTACTTCTTTAGGCATACTAAATCTAACTCTAAATCTATTCCTGCAGTGTCTCATTCTGGCAGTTATTTACACTCACAATCCATTTCATTAGGAACATTTGTGCAATCTAATGCAATCCAACACAACAGCTCAGCCATAAATTCTACTTTTACAAACTTATACGCTATCACTTTTTGGGTTCCTAATATTTATACCCCCGTCATGTATGTTAATGGATAGTAAGTGTATATTGGCTGTGAAATATATAATTTTCAGTAGTACTGAAAATATGTTGTAACTTTTTTGTGAATAAATTCACTTTTACAACAAGGGAATCAAGTCTGCAAGTGTTAAAAAAAGATAAAGAAATGCCTGCAATGAAGTTAATGTCTATACAGCTCCTACACAGCAGGAGAATGAGATAAGGGAAGACAGTGAAATTTAAAGAGGGGGAAATCAATCAGGGATGTGTCCTCGCAGATGTGTGCAGTTGTATGTATGGATGGATCTGGTGGTGGTTTTGATTAGAACACCAAATGATTAAGGGGAGACGGCTAAATAAGAAGACAAAGATAGTGAAAAGGATGTGTGTAATACATGATACATAACTGCAGTAGTAGATCAAGGCTTCAGAATAATGATCAAAGTGCTTTTGTCCTTGTTGGAATATAAAAAATACACACTCACACTCATGCTCAAGGACTTACCAACATTGCTGCACATACACACAAATATCCAGATACACAAATACACACTTATCCATCATATCACCTGTATCCAGTTTCCTATTATCCATCACAAGCTAATTCATTAGTTTCACTGATAAAAATGCAGCTCATTAATTTACCACTCTTTGGAGTATGTGTTTGTGTGAACACATGAGATAGACACAGAGGGGGTCATAAGCAAAATTAGACAGATTGAAAATTAATTTGGGGGCATGTGTGTATATATATATATGTGTGTGTATATAGGGTCATGCACATTTGTCTATAAGCGCATGTGTAATTTAGAAGAGAGAGCCCAAAGCATCGAAGATACACTCAGCCGTCTTATGTTTGTCGACAGTGGCATGCCGAAGCACATCAGGGACCGCACTATGTCTGAGGCAAACCAGCACTGTGGTGACAGCTCATGAGACCTGACAGTGACTGAACTCAAGGCCTCCATAGCCCTGTTACATATCTGTGGAGCACAGGGTGCAAAAAACACAGAGTTGGACTTTCTGTGGTTGCGATAAAAAGGAGATGTACGCATCATCTTGATGACAAGTTGTTCGTTCACAGCAGCATAGCGTGCTACAAGCTCTGTGCCAACATAACAATATATGAGCTGCTGTTCCCCACCAAGCCTGGTGCACATTTATTCAGTACATGTAATAAGCCTGATAAATTCTGCATCAAATGGCTGCCTGCGAATGTCTAATCTAAGTACATGCTGAACAGGGCTTTGTTTCTGGACGCGGAGCAGAGGTCAGCTCGTGGGAGAGAGTGTGGTGCTGAGACTGACAGAGCTATTCTGGGGAAGGGAAGACATATTGTTGTGGATAATTCCTTTACTTCTCTCAAAATGGCCACTGCCTGGGCCAACAAGATCAGCCTGATTTGCACCTTAGGGTAAACAAAGCGTAAGTTGCCCCCCCCCCCCGTGCTAAAGAGCAAGTGGAGCTGCTCAACATAAAGGTGCTGAAATGTACTGATACAATGCTCTACCTACCAAGGAAAGCCACGGAGGAATGTGTTACATTCTGAGCTCTGTGCACACTAGCGGGCTGTATTCTGTGACATATAACAGCACTAAATATGGTGTGGACGTCTTAGATCAGATGGCAAGGGTGTAATCTGTAAAAGGGCGTACACGTAGATGGCCACGGTCTGAATTCTGTAACATCCTTAAACTGGCTGGGATCAATGCCCACATTATCTTCAAGGAGTGCACCAGCAGCAAAATAGCCCAGAGGAAGTTCATGCAGATACTGGCAGAGGAGCTGAGAGTGTCAGCAGAAGCAATGCCTGCAGCAGACACCAAAATGGAGGCAGTGCCAAGTTCAGGGAAGCTGCAACCAAAATAAAACAGGACATCTGCTGAAAATGCCGCAAACGTGTGTGAGGAGAACAGAGGTCGCTTGAGTTTACACAAAGTTTAAATAACCCAACATGCTATTGTTGTATTTAGTTAATATCAAATTAGTTTTAGAGAATTGTTTTATGATTATATAGCCTAAACTTTGTTGGCTCTTCATTTGTGTTGTAGATCAGCTTGTTTATATCTTTTTCAATTACTTTCATGTTATAAATGTTAAAATAAGATGTTTCATAATCAAATTAGAAACTTTTAATTGTCATTTTCTTGTTCTGAGTTATGTTATAATATAGATAAATGTACAATGTAGCACTTCTTGAGTTAAAAAGGACAGAGATGAAAAAAGGTTTGAGATGGACAGAGAGGGGATGGGAGAGAATAAAGATGAAAGACATGAAAGGGTGTTTTAATGAGAGAAAGGAAATTGTATTTACTGTATGTGTTACCAGGAGGAGGAGGCGCAGCTGTACTCGTGTGTGTGTGTGTGTGTGTGTGTGTGTGTGTGTGTGTGTGTGTGTGTGTGTGTGTGTGTGTGTGTGTGTGTGTGTGTGTGTGTGTGTGTGTGTGTGTGTGTGTGTGTGTGTGTGTGTGTGTGTGTGTGTGTGTGTGTGTGTAAAAAAATAAATATTTACAGTAAAACATAAAAATGGTTGTTGAGGGGGTTAGACCAGAGGTGAAGAGTCAGAGTTCAAGATGAAAATGCTGTTTGAGTGATGGACACAGTAAAAAAAAGTTGGAGGCAAATGGCAAACAGACCACTAGAACTCTCCAAATGTGGTGGATGGGAGACATAAGTGAGGGAGGGATTTAGATGAGAGAGAGAATTAAGAGGGATAATGCAGCACCTGAGGAGATTGGGGAAATGTGGAGGAAAAAGAGAAGTTTAAAAGTAGAGAAGAAGGGTGAAGGAGAGAGCGATGTAGACGAATACTAAACAAAATAAAACATGTGCTTAAACACCAATATCACCCCTCCCTTTTGTGACTGTTGAATTATATATGGATCTGAAAATGTAAATATTCTATGCAGACATTTAATTACCAATTTGTCGTAATGAAAAAGAGATGACGTTTCAGTATATAATGATGATTCATTACTTGATATCAGTGTTTTAAAACTGGCTGAAACTTACTTTGAAAAGGTTTCTTATAGATCCTTCCCACTCATATCACACGAGTTGCACGTTCTGTTTGGAAAGAGGTTTGTTGCTCTCTGGGAAATGCATGTAGACTGAACAGAGCTTGTTCTTGTCACTTTATATTTTATTTTATTTTATTTAAATATATTTTGTCAGCTGTCACCATCTACCTGCCTGCCACACATTTCTTTACAGTTTCAAAATCTTACTATGTTTGTGTGGGGTTAAAAATATATCTGGCTTTAAGTATTTGCTTTAAGCTCTAGATAATTCTTGGTTGAGGCACAGTAGTTTCTTTCCTCTGAACTTTGCTCTCTTTCTGCTTTTCCCAGTTGGCCCATCCCTGTGGGTGCACAGATTTAACGAATTGGATGGCACACAGTTAAAACAGACTGTATAAACATTTCCCCTCAAAATCAGTTGAATGTGCACAAAACTGCACCAGTCTACAAATGTGGCTTTCCCCTCCTCATGCAGCTACTTTACTTTTTTCTGTCATTTTGAGTTTGTTCTCCCATCTAAATGTTGTTCTACTTGACCTTTGCTTGTCATACCTCAGCTCTTAATTTCCTTTTTATGCCTCCTCTCCCACTTATAATTTGCATTCCTTTCTTAGCTTACGCTTCATGCATTTTCCTCAGCTCTCTCCTCTCTATCTCTCTCTATCTCTCATGCTCTTCATCCTTTTCACTTCAGCTTTTGCAACTCCAGCTCCCACTATTTATGTTTGACTAGGCTATATTGCACTCCGCCTCTGTCTGCTTTGTCAATTCCCCTTACACCTCTCTTTTCCGCCCTCAACTTTGCTCTGTTTCTGTCTGTCTGTCTGTCATGTATTTTTAATGCCTTTGAGACCTACAAGTCTTCGCCAGTTGAGCTTGCCTTGAAAATAAAACAGTTGAACTATCTGTGAGAAAGGATGGAGTGAATAGGAAGAGAAAAGGTGAGAGGAACGAGGGGAAAGTGATGAAGTGACACATGTAGTTTCAGGATTGAGGAGGAAACCAAGGCCTTGTTTGGGATTGGTGGGGCATTTGGATCGAGAGAATAAGACAGGGAGATAAGGAGTGAATTTGAAAAAAAAATGATGTGAAACCAAGACCATCACACATAAAGCATCATAAAGTCAGAGATGGGGGAGTAAAGCCAGCAGTAGTCTACTATCCAAATTGAAACTGGCATGTTCTCAGAGGCAATATGGCAAGTTTTCATCCAAGGATCTGCCAAGACTGGTTTCTACTTTGTACAGCTTGACTTTCATTCACAACGCTGCAAGAGCATTTTTAAACTGCAGTGTGGTCAGTGCAGCTCTCTGTAAATGCTAAATATAATTCAAAATCACCCTCATAATTACCTGTACTGAAAAAGGGCCTCATTCCTAATCATGCAATGACTCATCAGAGAACAATAGCAGAGAGCACCAGGTCAGTACCTGTAGTCAGTGCCTTTCAGGTAGCCTACATTAGAGGTGTGTTGAAAACCTACAGTTTCCTTTTGAATTATGACTCTTACATACAACTCAGAATAGAACAAAATGTAGCATTCAAGATGTATTTCTCAGGCAGTAAGTGACACAGATAAGATGACTGTTTATCACTTTCTGATCCATCACATCCATTGATTGATGATGGATGAATTGGAGAAAGTGGTTACTTGTTTTTTTTACACACATTTTATATTATTCGTAATAAAAAGGGGGTAATCTCTCCATTCTGTAGCCTTGTTTGATTTAGGGAACAGTACACTCACATTTTCCTTTCTGTTCTTGTTACTGTATATAATCCTTATTCTTCTAATTAACATTTATCAAACATTTGATGAACATTTAGAGCGGCCAGTTCATCATTGTTGGAATAATTTGCACTTTAATATCATTCAGTTTGAGTCACAAACTCAGCTTTCTCTCATACAGGACACACTTCTACTTCTACTAGTAGTTTACTGGCATTTTCACTAAACATGGTACTCAACCACCTGTGCATGTTTGTTGAGTTGAAACATCTATCAAGTCACATACTTCATCATGCCTCATGCACACCAAGAGCAGCACAACTCAGCTCCTGCTTTTGCTATGAATGCAGTGGGTTGTATTTTGTCAGATATTAAAGCTTTGATGAAGGTGTAATCTCCATTATCCAATAATACGGACATTAAATATACCAGATATGAGAGGGAACAACTCTCTGAATCACAAAGGTAAAATTGCCAAACACATGTCCAAATTGTGGTCACAGAGGTCAAGTCTGGCATTTTTATTCATTTCCTGGTAAAAATGCATTACTGTTTGGCTCTAAATATAGATGAATGTGAAATTGAAAAGATGACGTGGTCTTAATTGACCTAATATCCATCATATTGCATGCATTTAATGTGATCCCAAGCATTTGGAATACTAACCTTGATTGATATAACGGGATATGTTACACATTAAATTTTTACAGAATGTGTTCAGTAATCTTTTATGGAATACACAACAATCCAAATAGAAATGAAAATGAAGAAGGGAAGAAGGGGGAGGCTGGCAGAGACATGAAGTGAGAATAAAGATGGTGCAACGAAAGAAGGGAAGAGAGGCTAGGAGGGAAGGAGCAGTGGAGGTGTAGTGACCTACTTAGAAAGAACCGAATGTTGTGTTTCATATACACTGTACAGAGAGAGAGGGATGAGGAGAGAGATACAGAAGGAAAGTGATGGCAGCGAGAGGAAGGGGATAAATGGATGCTAAGAGCTTGGGAGAATGGAAATGATTGGCAGTCATGTTGGATTGTCTGGTTGGTGTGAATGGACCCTGTTGTGTTGTGTTGCCATGTGCATACATATGCACACAAGTATTATGTGGGCACTTATGCAATGCAAGAAGCACACATGCACCTTGCTCAGATTGCAGTTTCATTCTCTTCCTTGCTACATTTTCTCCATCTGTGCCCATCTGTGTCATCCTGTCTGCTTCCTTAGTTCCTCAGTCCCCCCTCCCCTTTCATCAGCTCGCTCACCGACCACATGACACCACAGCTTTGTGTGTGTGTGTGTGTGTGTGTGTGTGTGTGTGTGTGTGTGTGTGTGTGTGTGTGTGTGTGTGTGTGTGTGTGTGTGTGTGTGTGTGTGTGTGTGTGTGTGTGTGTGTGTGTGTGTGTGTGTGTGTGTGTGTGTGTGTGTGGTCATGCATATGTAAAAGAGACGGGGCCATTGTGAGACAGAGGTTGAGCTTAGGTGAAGCTACTTCATACGTCCCTTTTTAAAAAGTTGATGATTAAATCATTAATGTGCAGTGTGTGCACATGCATCAGCAGCCTGCAGCAGCCTCTGATCTTCATCTCTGCTTGAGTTTTGATTGTGTTGATGGCTTCTTTTAAAAATGAACAGAGTTCTTCATATCTAAAAATGTATCATGACCTCTGGGTCTAGTTACTGCAAGAATACTGAATTGGAATGATTTATAAAAAAAAAAAAGCATGGGCTAGGAAAATATTTCTTCTTTGTTCAGTTCCTGAAAAAGTTTTAAAATGTTCAGCTTTCTGCTGGGCAATGTGTTGGCAGTGCATAATTTTAGTTTACTTGAGATTGACTTCTTAGTCAAACTCACTGTATCAATCAAAAAGAAACTGACACTAAAATATAGAAAACTTCTTTGTCACAAGCATTTATCAAGCAGTGTGTGTTTTCACCAAGTATTTATAAAAGTTAAATTCAGCTAATTTGCAGTCATAATAGTTAGAATATTATTCAAAGCAAATTAAAGTGTTCACTTACTTAATAATGTCTTCCCCTTTGGTGTCGACTGAAAGATTAATTGATTAAATGTTTTCCCTCGTTTGCAGTAGGAAAACGTCTGTAAATCTAAACTAACGTATGATAATTAAATGTATACTGTTGGCTGTCAGGGTCAAACCATTAACTATGTGAACTACAATTAACGAAACAAGGGAACAAATATATGTTGCCTGTTGACCTTTAGCCTTCACTGCCTAATTCTTGAATAAGATATTTTCAAGTATGGATCAGGATTAGGGTTAGGGTCACACTGTGTTGAATCAGATTGTGTCGAATCATATTGCATCGCAGTAGGGGTGAATGGTATCGTGTTACACTGGTAGTTGCTTCATATGTATTTCTCAAGTATTGTGTTGTTGGCAAGTGTTGAGATGTGTATCACATTGGCTTCAGTGATGGTGATGCACATCCCTGTTATACACATAAGATTTAAACACTGTCAGTGTTTTGACACATGAATATTGACAATGGAGGTTTGGATGTTGTGCAAGTGTATGCTGTTAATCAACCCAGGATTACTGCAGCTTTATTAAACATTGAGTTTTTTTGCACATTATTTAAATATTTTACATTAAAATGATTATATGATTATATGATTAAAGCAGGCTTTTATCTGTTATATAGAGCAGCTCTAAATATGTAGCGCACATGCAAGCAACAGGTGGTTCAAAGAACTGAAGAGGAATGTGAATTTAGAAAAAAGTTGGTGCTATTAAAAAGGAAGAAGTTCTTGGGAAAGGTGGGAAATAGATGTAGCCTTGGGAAATGTTTGGCGTCATCAGAGTGAGGAAGATAGGGAATGACTTGGCAGCACTGATGAAAGTTGAGAGATGGTTTGAACTTTTGGGTGAGCCAGAAGGGATAGAGAGGAATCTAGACGAGCCAGACCAATGGCCAAGGTATCCGCCGCGGGGAGAAAAGTGTCATGTGCAGAAAATGTCTTTTTTCTTTCTTTTTTCTAATACATTTCTGTAATATTGTACTGGCGCTGAAAATAAGCTACACCAGTAGAAATTCCAAACAAATACATTTGATCTGACACACAGGCTATTGAAGGGATGAATATCAAACACTGGAAATGTTGCTACCGTTGTATGACAGAGTTGTTGTACAAAAATTCTTTGAGTAGCGTCTTTGAGACTGGAATTAGGCATTTTAGCGCCTTTTGCTAAATGACCATGTCAACATGCTAACTTCCTGATGAAAAGTAGGTATACTGTTTACCATGGTCATCAGTTTAATTTAGCATGTTGTGTGCTCACATTTGCTAATTAGCATTAAACACAAAGCTAATGCTGATGGAAGTGTCATTAAGATACTGGACAAATGAACATTTTGGTTAAAATAAGGTTAAAAAATAAGGTTATACATATAAATCACAGAATTTAGCTTCCATGAGGACACTGAAAAAGCTTTCCATATTTAAACTATAAGACCTAAAATTCAACAATTTCTCCAAAGTGAAGAAAGTTTGATTCAGACTTTTTTTTAGATGGGGCGTTGTCATTTTGAGTTAATTCTCTCAGGACTTTCTCAGACTCTTCAGAGTGTAGAGACATCACTAGCTGTCTTCTAAACCATGTAAGCTCAGACGTCTGGAACAATATCGTCCAGTTAGCTCTGAGTGGGATTTGTTTGTACTCGCCCATCCATATCTAGACATCTTGTGCATTCGTAGCACAAGTATGTCTCATCTTGAAACAATGTTGGGCATGTCTGGAGGTGCATCCAAATTTGACCAGCTTGTATATCAGATGTGTGTGTGTGTGTGCACGCGTGGGTGGGTGGGTTGGTTTCATCCCACCTCTAAAGCCCCAAACAGCTTGTAGTGCCATCACAGACATCTGGTTGCCACTGACTCTAATGGTTCTACTGATGTTTAATACTGCATGAGAGGTGTGTGTGTGTGTGTGTGTGTGTGTGTGTGTGTGTGTGTGTGTGTGTGTGTGTGTGTGTGTGTGTGTGTGTGTGTGTGTGTGTGTGTGTGTGTGTGTGTGTGTGTGTGTGTGTGTGTGTGTGTGTGTGTGTGTGTGTGTGTGTGTGTGTGTGTGTGTGGTGTACAGGGCAGACAGACAGCAAGCATCTGTGCCCATGTATCTCTTCCAGAGTGTGTGTTGTTATTCAGTGTGTGTGTTCTTGTAGACAAAACGTGAACATTTTAGGCTAACCTTTTTTTTTTAGCAGCTGGGCACTTGCAGCTGTTTTTTTGTTTTTTTTTAAATCATGAAGAGGAGGAAGGGGTGATGTGTGAGAGATGAAATTGGAAAGGAATATGTGAAGAAACATGTAGAGAAAAGAGAGATTTGAGAAGGGAAGAGGGGAAAAAAGAGGATGCAATGGCAGGAGATGGCAGGTGAGGAGATGCAGTAGGTGATAAGAGGGGATAAATGCAGGGATGTGAGAAACGGACAGGAGTGGAGGGGGGAAATGAAAGAAGACAGGGGGGAAGAGTGGAAATAAGAGTAGATGCGAGGAGAATATGAACGGAGAGGAACATTAGAGAGGAGTGGAGGCAAGGCAGAATTGGCAATAATTGATAGAAAATTCAAAGAGCGAGAAAAGGGAGAAAATGAAAAGGAGGGAAAACCAGAGAGCAGCAGAGATCCTCTATTGCTCATTAGGGTCATTATACCTCTGTCTGGAGTAAGCACACACACACACACTTGCACACACACACACTGAAAGGATTGAAAGGAGAAGCCAATTTAGCCGGGTATCAAAAAATGAGCCTTTTGATGAAAGGCAAGGAGGGACCGTGTGTGCTGCAGTGTGTGTGTGTGTGTGTGTGTGTGTGTGTGTGTGTGTGTGTGTGTGAGAATCTCTTTCCCCAAGAGTGTCAAAGTAGTTAGTACTTGGTAACAAATTTGGTTTTCTATTAAGGACACACACATGCACAAATATTTTGGGCGTTGGTCTGTAATTGCTCTTCTTAGGTGCCAAATGAGATGATAAGAGTGTATCTGAGGACAGAAGGAAAAATAAACACTAAAAGTCAGAGAAAGGAAGCAAAGAGTTTAAATGAAGTAAGAATGAAAGGATAAATAAAGCCAGGGATGCCCTAGGGACTCAGTCAGAGCGGTAGGAAAGAGGGAGAGTGAGGTAGATAATGGTTTTGTGAGATGAAAAAAAATGGAAACCTGTATAGAGACAGGAAATGAAGGTGAAATTGAAAGGATAGGAGGAAAATTGAAATAGAAGAGGGGTGGAGTGGTTGTATTTTGGATTCAGGTACTCCAGCGACAGTTGTGGACTGCCAGGCGAGCTTTAGACGAGCACATGTCGAGCACAGCTACAGACAATAACAGTCAGCAAAACCTGAAAAGTGGTGAAACTGCCCACATGATGAGCTTAAAGATGCAATTTGGATGTTATCTTAAAATATCCATTAATATCTTTGAGGGGTAAACCTTAAGATGAAAAGTTGGTTTGAAACCAATTATAAAACATAAACCAGTAAAGGAAATACAAATAATTACTATTAAGCTAAAAAAAGCTTTCACCAACATTGAGGTCACAATGGTTTCTTCTCATATTAGCAAAGCAAATAATGTCCAGTGAACTCTTAAAGTGAATGAAAATGAATAGGTCATGGCTCTCTTGTTTTTGGGAACGGCTAATGGAGGGTTAAAGGGATTGACTTGTAATTAAAATAAGACCAATACGCCTCGCTGTCACCATATTGGTCACCAGTCAGAACAGCTGAAAAAAAATGTTATCAGGCTCTCTGGCTCAGCCATTAATTCTTAGGGGACTTCTGAAGTAATGATTTAAAAAGGGGGGTTGTGTTGTGCGTGATATTGAAGTTTGAGGAAGGTCTCGGTAACGATCCGCAACAAGCATCGGTTCTACAGTCGATGTCATTGACGTTCAATATTACAGCAGATCAAAGAAAGGCTCCTCTTGCCTAATAGCCAATAGTATCACTTGGGTGACCTTTCGATGTCTTGAATAATCCAGTAGGAAAGGACAAATGATCAACAGGATCAGGTGGTTGCTGGGGGAAAACATGTGCAGGGCACTTGAACAATGCATAAATTACATGCAAATATTTAATTCTTCAGAATCTGCAGATTTTGTAGACATCTCATATCATTTTTTTTTCTTTTTTTGTGGTCACTATTTGATGGTAAATGTTGTCTCCCATCTTTTGGCCAGATTTACAATGTCATGAGCAGAGCCAAACCAGTGATACTGCATGACTAAATCTGTTGACGTTCAGCCAGTTTATCTCAATAGAAATAGTTTTAAAGTGCTCCTCACACAAGCTGCCATGTGAATTTCTATGTTTTTAAATGAGTAATTCTTATATCTAGCAGAAAAAAAGTCACAGTATATAGCATATATATATATATATATATATATATATATATATATATATATATATATATATATATATATATATATTCACACATGCGGCTCTCTTCAGTTTGTATTCCACATTCATTTTTGCTCGAATGTGTTACATTATTGAAAGCAGCCATCAAGGCTCTCTTTTCATACACATTCATGAATTACTGTTGTATCTATTTTGTTCATGCACAAGTTTGACTAAATGTGTGTGTAAGAAGCAGAGATGCGAGATTAAGAGTTTCAATTCACCTGTCACTCATTTCTGTGGCTGCCTTCACATTTCATTTGTTCTCCTCACAGTTTAACACATTGACTGGGTCCAACTCCTTTTTAATTAGAATATTCTTTCGGATCCAATAATGTAATTTTTCCAATTAGTCATTTTGTAATATTGCCAAAGGTGCTATTTAAAATATACAGTGTTTTCAGACTGAAATCAGAGGTTATTTTGTCATTAACACCTGATGACATTGAATGCTAATATGAATACTAGGGCTTGTTTTGTTTGCAGATGTAAAATGTGAAAACCTGGTAAAGAACAGCTGAATACAAGACAGCCATACAGGACGAGATCAATTTCACTAATTGGAAATTGTGGTGAACAGGAAGGCTCTAGAGGCCTTGAGGCAGCATACCTTGACCAGACTTTGACTAAAAAGAAAAATTACGGGCATATGGCAAAGACTTGCATCTGCAGTAAGTCTACAGAGAAACACAGTTTTGAAGGACATGAGTAATTAAATTCAGGAGATGGCCAGACTTTTCCAAGGCTGCCCATTAACTGTCACCAGACTCCTTGGGAATCAACCCACTTACAGATTTAGCTATGAAAGGAAAAAGAAACAAGATACTTCTGAGACACTGACTCACTAAAATGAGTGACCAAGTTGTGAAGTTTGCAACACTATCTGTGTCAAATTATTTGAAGTGTTGCTTTTTTTCCTGTTTGTATTGAGTTCCTCCTAATTTATTGTGCTCTGCTAACCCCCAAAACTTTCTTGGGAAGAAATTCGAGAAGTAATACAGTTGTAGGTTGATACAGATTACATCTTCTAATACATCTAGCCTATATAAAAATGAATTACACAAAAGCACAACAGCATGAATTTTTCACAAGGTGATTCTCAAGCACTACTTTTAAGGCATCTGGGGTTTTTTTTTAGCCAAAAGCCATTAATGACAAACTTGGTTCTTTCCTTCTTCACTTCTCTTCCCCACTCTCTTGCTTCTCTTCCATCACCTCGCCTCTCACCTACAAACCACCCTCCCTGCCTTGATTCATCCACACAGCTTGACTTCAAACATTAACATGGCACTTATATTCTCTTCTCTCCTCATGTCTGTGTGTTATTCTGTCTCTTTCCCTTTATTACTCTCTTTACCTCTCCGTGCATCTGCCTCTCCGTCTGCTCCTCTCCCTCTCTAATTGGTACGCTATCAGTTGGAGCTCAGATAGTGCTGTCACTTTCTGTCTTTCTGCTTCATACACAGAGCTGGGAGGCAATGTGGTGTTGCCTTGCTGTTTCCTCTCCATGCATTAGCTTCAAGTGTGTGCGCTCGCTATTTCTTTCAACTCCATACGTAAACAAAACCTGACAACGAAGAGGGAAAATTTAACTAGTAAGCTTGAGGAATGAGAGTTGGTTGAAGTGAGAAGGTGAGAGGCTAGAAAGTGAAGAGAGAGGCCTGGTAGAAGAGTCTGTTAAGTAAGGGATGCACAGGGAAGTGGTTAAAAGGAGAAATGAACTTAATGGTGAAGGACTTGAAAACTGTCTCGGAGTGCTTTCGTTGTTAATACAAAAGTAACCCAACTGAAATCTAGTTTGGAGTCCATTTGAGGAGCCTGAGGATTTGGGGACATTACCGTGTTACAGCTGCTAAATGGGTTCAGACAGTAACAAGGATCTTGTTCAGGCATTTGTAGAAACCACCTAAGGTGCATAATCAAGGTTGTTTTACGTCCCTGTTCCTCTAGCTTTGATTTTTTTCCCCCCTTGAGTGAGCAAGCAGCAATGGACTGCAACATGTTTTAAAAGCAGATTTTAAATGTACAAGCTGAAGTTGGGTTTGGTGAGGCCGTGAGTCATTTGTCATCTAAACATTCAGTGATTGGACCAGTAAAAATCAGGCCAGACTGTATTGGTTTTCCATTGGATTAAATCACCTAAACCTAGAGGTGTATTGTGGCTCTGTGACACTAATAATACATCAGAAAAAAAGGATATATACACAGGAGCTAATATGAACATGCAGACACTGGCTTCAGAGTTCCAAATGTACCAAAATAATTTAGGTCAACTGATACAATAAAAAGTATTTAATATGATGTTAATTCAAAATGAAACCAATAATACATTATCAGAACATATAGTTGCAACCAATTCACTCAACTTAAAGCTGCACCAGTCATTTTTATAACAAACAATGGCTCAAATAATGATGTATAATGTAAAAGTTGTCACGTCAGTAACAAACCCACAGATATTTATCACCCAGCTGCATATGAATACTTGTTCTGTCGCTGCTGGATGTGTAAATAGGCAACTGTTTGCTAACACGTTCATTAGAACAGCTTTAAGTGTTGTTATTTTTTCAGCTTCAGGTAAAAAAAATTAAAATAAATTAATGTAGCTTCAAAGTTAACATTCTGGCAACAAGCAAACTATATCAAACAGTCAGCATAAAAAAATGGAATTCAAGCTTTAATCATCCAACAAAATGTTAATTAAAATCTCTCCTGTGATCTTATCATAGTCAATAGAAGTTAATGTAAAAAGCCATATTGGAACAGTTTCAGGTTTGAAGCCCTTTGGATGAATACAGTGAAATGGAGTTCCTCTGTTTTTGCTGCTGAGGGCCATCTTTCTCGTTCATATATAATTCACAATGGGGACTGTGATATTTATCTCTGTGATAAATTGCAAGGCACTTTGATGAATCCACTGTGACAAATGCACACACATCTTATAATGTGCAGGTCTAGTTATTGCACTTGTTAAAAATGTATTTCGTTGAGGCTCTGATAGCACTTAGTGTGTTCAGACCTCACAATAACGCTTTCTGTTACCTAAAATAAAATTTCAAATAAAAATTTAGAAGATGAATAATTTTACTTTACTGATGTTCCCTTACCTTTTTAAACTTTTAAGGCAGTGGTCAAGTGAGATAGTGTAACCCCACTTTTCAGGCCATTGGCATTTTTGTTTTTGCTTCAGTTGTTTTTTCTTTTATTTTTTTAACATTCCTCCACACGCTCAGTAAGTTTTATGACTGGTGCTTCTGAAATCCATCCAGAAACCATTCTGACGTTTTTGAAAATGCATGACTGTCACCGGGGAAATCGGCTTGTTTATCTGAATTCCTGAGAAGGGAGAGTGTATTTTCTTATACATTTGAGATATTTCATTTTTGAAGAAGGTAACAGCAGGCCAGTCAGAGAGGATTTTTAATGTGGCCATGGCAGACTAACACTCTTTCATACAATGTCAAACAAATGTACTACAGACCTATGCTGCAGAGGAGAATTTCTGAGGGATATACTTCAAACACAGAGAAATGTAAGGGGGCTGTAGATGGTCAGATGGTGACAAATAACAAGAAGCTGGAGCACAGGACGAAGAATATCTGAGGAATATACTACAACATAGATGGAATATGCTGTAAGAAATGAACAAAGTGCATAATAAAATGTGTGAATCTGTGAAAAGACTACTGGATATATTATTAGAAATAAATCAGTAATGAGCTGGAAATCTTCACGCATTTGGTTATCCACAGGAGTCCACAGGGAGTGAGTGAGTGAGTGTCAATAGGGGAACAAATCAGTGCATGTATGCGTCAGCGAGACAATTTCACCGCCTTTTGTCGTTAAATTATTACTATCTGTGACTACCCAGAGAGCGTGAGAGAAAGGGAGCTAAGACAATGACATGGAGAGAGTGTCAGAGAAGAAAGTGGGGTTTTCTTGTTAGACAGCACCCTGGGCTGAAAGAAGCTGACACCTTGACTTCAATTATTAACACAGTACCTAGCTTTTCATTCAGTCTGGCCTGTATCTCTCTATTCTCTCTTTCTCTCTGTCGCTCTGGCTACAGGATCTTTAGTGGCTCTGTTCAGGTTTGAGTCCTTGTTGAGTGTGCGAGATAAAGGCACAAACTCGTCTCTGTGGGGTGTTGCTGTGGCACCCTTCATCTCCTATATCTATATGCCCAGAAGCCAAAATTAATACACTTAAAATTCACAAAAGTGCAGCAGAAAAGTGCATTATCTCTCATTAGCACATAGCAGACAAAAGTAAATATGGAAATGCTTCCACACATGATAATGAGCAAGAAGTGGGAAAAAAATATTTTGTTTATTGGGGTTAATTGCTGGAAATTCTCTGATGCAGTACATCGAGCAAGGTTCAGTTTAACTATAAATATTGTGGCCATTCAGGGCACTTACTATTGTGTGTGCACAGTTTCTGAAAGCCCCCTGGAATTAAAGTCTCCCTCCACTCAAAAATGTTCTTCTCATTAAAAATCCAATGTAAGGGGCGGGCCTGCAAGCATCATTTGTGACATCACAACTAGTTTTGGAGCCAATCCTAGTCCAATATTAAACATACACTAGTCCGATATGGAAACTTGAAGCCTCCACTGTGAGACTGAGGAAATACACTTTACAATGAAATAGGAGACATCTTGTGTCCAGCAGTCAAACTAATGGGATTTACATATTTACAGACTGTGGAATTTATAATGAGGTAGAAGGAGAAGATGCCATTTTAAGGATTTAATTATACTTTTTTCCCCTGGAATAACCGTGTCTGTTAATACATGTCTGGAGGGGATCTTTAGATTTTCAGTGTTATTTGTTTTTGTCTGTAAAACAACATCCCTCTGAGTGGTTTCAATTAGAGTTCTTCAGGGGACAATGTTGGACCTGACCTGAACCCAGCCAGACCCAACCTGAAAAGACCTGAACTTAACAGACCTGATCCAAAATGTGGTCAGACTGAACCCACCTGAACAGAGAGAGATTAGAAACACCGGCAATGCACTATCAATGAATTCAATCAATTAACAATCAACCGCGATGAAAAAGATCAGCAGTAATATAATAAGGCCCAAAGAATGAATGCAAAGTCATAGAAATGAACATTTGTTCATACGCCTCAAACATGGGTAAAATAATATAAGAAAATATTTCCACCAACTGTACCAACAATAAAACCCTTTTGTAGCAAAGTGGGTGACAGACAAACTTAATCTTTATTTTATTTATCATGAATTAAAAATCATTTTAATATAAATTAATAATAGGAATATCTGTAAGTGAAATTCCAAAATTAATTTAAAGCATTAATCTTGTAGAGGACTAATTTTCCCAAAATAAGTTAATCTTCAGTTCCCTTTTTAGAAGCTTTCTCTTATCTTTGACTATTTGCATAAAACAGGAACAAACAGCTGATGATCCAGTTGGTTTTACCTGCTTGTTCTCCTTTTATTGTGCCACACGTTGATTCACTTCATAGTTCACATTCTCCTCTCAAAACACCCATGGTGATTGTGATGTACCACATGATCATAGCTGATAGGGCATACACTTGGGCCTGTTTGGATCTGTTCAGATCCCCTCTGGTATTGGACATGGACCTATTGTCATACAGACCAGAAACCCTCGGCAGTAACAGGAGAGCTGACCTGACTAGATAAGACCGGGTAGACTTTGGACCTGCTTTGAATCAGGTTCCGGTTCCTCTGAACCGTAGTGGACCTGTGAAGAGCTCCACTTCCAATAAATGAGGCTTCACAGAGCTAGTTTCATGGGTTCCAGTCTGACTACATATCCTATTTTTGGGCAGTAAAGTGTAACAGCAAACATCTGTCTTGCTGCATGTTTGATTAGTCTCCTGACATGGGCAGGACACAATTGTTTACAGTTGGATATTTGATTTAAAACAATACAAGCCTCCATTTAAGGGCTGAAAATATGTTCTGTGTGGATTGAGTGTGTACATGAATAACTGTCTGCCTGCCTTGTAGCAGTGTGACGCATTTGAGAGCATGCATATTTATACATTTATAAAAATATGTGCAATCTATACTATTGTCTGTTTGGCACCAGAGATGCTGCAAGCTTTTTTCAGTTTCATAGAAGGCCTTGTTTTCATCAAATACAACACAGTATTACAAACAACTGCAGTGCATCCGGTGTCCCAGGAAGACATTTTCTGACACACACCCTTATGTCATTAATCTATCTGTTCTATCAGATGCCTGGAAGAAGGACAACTGAAAAATGATTTGTGTGTAGATGAGCAGTAAGAGACCCTGCAATAGTAAACACTTTTCCCTGTTGGACCCACAACTCTAAAGATATTCATTACATATTGTGATATTCTGCTAAATTTGATCTTTAAAATCGTGGACCGTTCTTAACTTCCTCCATTGCATGTTTTACAGAATGATCATTGAGTAGCTTGTACGATCATATCATAAAACATATGTTCTTTTCCCACCTGGTAAAAGTGCCAACTAGGAAACAACAAGGCAATTGCCATTGTCACTAACCATCTGGCTTTGCAACATTAATGCAGCTTTCCACTTGATAAATTACAACCTTTATGAAGTCTGTTGTTTTTGTTTTCATAAATTTGGATGAGTCACTTTGAGGAATCGGTCGTTGAAAATCTGATCCTGACATGTTGACTCACACTGTGCCTTTATTCACTTCAGAAACATCCTTAAAATAATCCTCCACTTGCCTGAAATTCAAAATTGACAGTTACCTCTATTAGCTCATAATGTGCTGTCTAACTTACTGTAAATAACCTAGCTTATCCACTTAACATACGATGTGCATCTAAAATACCATCTCGGGTCCTGTTTGGCTTCACTGGAACAGTTTAAAGATCCCCAGTCAGGGCATTTGTAATTAATATTAGCCAGCTGTGGGACCTGATCAGTTGACATGTCCCTAGATGGATTGGACAGCTCCCAGATGTGAAACTGTAGAAGCAAGCTCCCCAGTGGTTTCAAAGACTTGTAAGACAGCAACAAAGGCCAAGATGTCAGGGAACAGAAGTGCCTTTGAGCTAATCACTGATCTCTTGCCTTCCCTTTTATCACTTCAAGTTGTTATGGATAAAAGTGTTAGCCAGATGCCTAAACTGTGTGATTATCCAGCAGGAGGTTTGTTGAAATCAGCCTTGATACTCAGTTAACTTGAGTGGATGTAAAGACTAAATAAGTCAAAGCCGAGAGCAGCATCAGTTTCAAGGGGAGCAATGTTTTGTGTTTTATCTTTAATAGCAGTTTGATATTAAATATCTGTGCGCAAAGAAACCCCAGACAGCTGTCAGATAGCCAGACAGTCATTTTAACACAGCAGTCAAAACTAACAGCTGCATTGCTGTTGTGTCCTTTACACGCTTGGCCTGCAGTATTGCGAGGTGACAGGGAACAATTTTAAATTGTAGCCTGTGCACTGTAAGGAAATATTTAATGAATGGAAAGAAAAGTAAATAGTGTTTAGAGTTTCCCTGGGGCATTTGTACAGAGGAGGGTTGGCAAGACTACTGTGGAAACAAAGCACTCCAAAGCCCCGATGGCAATACCAATCAGCCACAGTTGGCAAAGTATGTTTCATCAAAAGCACTGTTAGATATTTTTTTTCTTCTTCTTCTTCATGCAACCCAAGGTTACAAAACATTTCAATTGGCAACAGCTTTAAAAAAAAAAAATCCAAAAAGAAGAAATTAAATGGTTGTAAGTTAATGTTGTACTGAGATTTTCGGTCTGTTTTTACCACCTACGACCTACAGTTTGTCAGCATCATTTAGAAACCTCATTTATAAAAATGTGTGATTTTAGACTATTTTGTTCGATCTGGTGCTTCATGAAAATGTTCGCTCTGTTACCCATTTAGGCAGAAGTCATCATCACAGTAACCATAGTAATTATACTGAAAGTGGAGTGGGAAAAGCCTCCTGTAGAGATCAGGGTTACATTTAAGAAAAAAAAGAAAAGAAAAAAAAGTCTATGCTGAACAGTAGTCCCCACCTAAAATGTATGAGTCAATATTTACTAGAAAAGAGTTATGCCCACAGAAAACCATTTGTGTAAGCACAGCTGTTAAAGCTCAGATAAACAATAACAAGTAATGGCACAACAACAATCTTAAAAGTAAGACTATAGGCTTTTTAAGGGTATTCAAGTTCTTTTTAACCTGTTTAAAAAAAAAAAAATTAAAAACATTTTTTTCCATGCTGTGCAGCTCGCAGAGTTGTTCACATGCACATCAGAAAGCGTCACGTGGAACTTTGCTGAGACTCTACTTCAGTGACACTTGAAGTGCTGATGACCAGCCTCAAGCCCTTCAAATCAAAGAGGAGTGCCGGGCTTATGAAAATCAAACCCTGGAAATTGTGGCGTTGAGCCTTGAAAGGGCATATTGCACAGGTGAAGAAGCAGCGTGCTTGGGCGGCAATACTCGTGACAATTTCCTCCGCTTCAGCATATCATACATATACCGCTTTATGTAGGCAGTCTCTTTGAACTTGCCCTCTGAGTTTTGGTTGAATAAGATCAGTAATCCTCCTCGGTGAAGGATATTTCAATGAATAAGCCATACTTTGAAATATTAAGTTCACATTGAAAAATACACTAATGTCCACTCATGGCTGCAATTTAGCAATTCCGCCTGATGTTTTGATATGTTGATGTGTAATTTCTAACAGCAAGTGAACATCTTATGCTTAAGTGTGGTATGCGTGTTCGTTTTTGCTCAGGCTCTAGCATGTTGGGAATGTAGTACCAAAGCATAACCTGGATTTCCGTCCTGTTTTTTGGCTGCTATATTCTGGGCCATTTGTTGTCACGTTGTACCACATTTTTGATAACATGCTTTATAGTTGTAATTAAACAGTATTTTGATCATTTCAAGCCAACAGAGATTTGAAAAAAAAGAAAAAATAGCTTGAAGTTGTAAAGAGCAAAAGGATAATGAAAAAATATTGTTGGTCATAAATGTTGGCATCTCTGCACATCTACATTGTCTGAAGATATTACCGGCATATCATCAGCGTGGCACAACATTGTTATAATTATAATTTCTACTCATCTTTCTCTTCCAGCCCTCGAGGGGCTCCATATGTTGTAGAGTTGGACAGTGCGCACTCGACTCTTCACATCTCCTCCCTCTCTGCTCTCTCGCCAAGTGGTTTGGAACAGTCCACAATTTCCGTTTCTCACTCATCTCGTGCTTGTTTTCTCCCCTCTCATCTCATCGCATTTTGCTCCTCTTGTATGCCTTTGTCCCCTCGCCTCCCAAGCTCGGGCTAATTTATGCTCAGATTTTAGGCACCTAACAGATGTGATGCTTTGTGTTTCTGTATCATTTACATTACAGTCCACGGCCATTAACAGCTGTGAGCAGTGTTGAGATGGTAGAACAAATAAGGCACAAAAAACAATCACATCTGCACTGAGATATTCAACAGACAGGCACAAAGAAAAACAGTTGACCCTTTTGAGGAGATGCAAAGTCAAAAATTTGTGTCTGCCAAATTTATTTTTGATGGTTTTGCCATTTTCACTGGCAGTTTAACGTAGTGTGTGTCAGGAACAATTAAGAGACATGTGACAAAGGTCCAGGGCTAAATTTAAACCAAGCACACAAATACATCTCATACCACTGATCTACCAGGATACTGTGTCTGCCTGCCTACCACCTATCTCTCTCTCTCTCTCTCTCTCTCTCTCTCTCTCTCTCTCTCTCTCTCTCTCTCTCTCTCTCTCTCTCTCTCTCTCTCTCTCTCTCTCTCTCTCTCTCTCTCTCTCTCTCTCTCTCTCTCTCTCTCTCTCTCTCTCTCTCTCTCTCTGTCACTTCTGGTGCATGATGGGCCTGCCTTTTCCTTTTCAGTTCTTTCGATCTCTGAAGGCACACTTATCTTCCCTGACAGCTGATCTTACATCCTCCTCTTAGCTCCAACCGTGGATTGCAATCTCATGCACTGTTCGCGGTTCCCTATTTCTGCAATAAATCTGTTAAATAAATTCTGTTAAATAAATCTGAGGAAGGGCACTTGCACATAATTTATAGTGTTTGCAGAAAACACTCATATTTGTATCTGAAAAATGGTACAAAACATGCATCCACTGAGATTACTGTACCAAGCTGGATGGCACAATAATACAGAAGCTCTAATGAAAGCAGTTCATCTTAAACTGACAAAGTGTGCATATATTTTCTTGATAAATGCAGCAGAATCTACTGTAAATCCAAAAGAATACTGTGTACATTTTTTTTAATGTATTTTTGCATCATTCTACCTCTAGGA
This sequence comes from Scomber scombrus, assembly GCF_963691925.1. NCBI lineage: Eukaryota > Metazoa > Chordata > Actinopteri > Scombriformes > Scombridae > Scomber > Scomber scombrus. Next base: position 16,244,314 of record NC_084992.1, on the reverse strand, counting down.
TAAACTCACTGGGTCATGACTTCATCTCTTTAGATTATAGAACATTGAAAATTGAAACAGCCAATAAGTATTCATTCATAATCTTTTAACAACTGTAATCTAACTCGCGATTAATACCAGTTTTTTGTTTCTCAAGTTAACCTCCCACACCTTCTTGTTCCTTCTAGGTTTTCAGAAGCGGTGAAGGAATGGGCATCCGTCTGGACAGCGCCTCAGCCTTTCAGGGTGCTGTCATTTCACCCCACTATGACTCCCTGCTGGTCAAAGTCATCGCCAGCGGGAAGGACCTGCCCACAGCAGCTTCCAAGATGAGCCGAGCACTGGCCGAGTTCAGAGTGCGAGGGGTCAAGGTAGGACTTTCAGCCATGAGTGTTTGACTGTGCTGATGCTTTGTGTGCAGTTTCTCTCTGCACTCATTTGCACTTAAGGTTGTCTGTCTGTGTGTATGGAGGACGGGATTATGATCACTTGAATGTATGGAAACCTGTCAAAACTCAGTGAATAAGCTGTGTTGTCATGCTTTCTGAAAGTTTGAAATTAGATGTTTTTTTTCTTCTTGACAGCAGATACATATTTGATGGCGTTGGTCCGTATCGGTCTGCTGTCATTGGGTTCATTAGAGCCGTGATGAGAGAATATATCACATTTTTCAAGCCAGTCTAGCTTGGTAGTAGTGTGATGCAGTGAAAATTGAAAGAGTGAGAGGATATTTTTGAAGATTTTTATCCTTACATCTCTATGTGACCCATCTGGTTGATAACACACTCTGTTTTACTCCTTGTTTCTTTGTTTTCTCTGGTAGTGTTTGAAACTGCCTCAGGATACACCTCTATGATCAGTGAGGGTGGTTGTGCTGAATATCAGCAGCAGTTGTAAACTGTTGTTGATAGACAGCTGTGGTGTCAGCAATTACATTTGGCATATTTGCAGGGTTATTTTCCTACAGTATTTGCACCCAAACAAAGACAAGTCAGCATTGTGCTTGTGTTGTGTGCATTGACATTGAACACAAGTAGTAAACATGATAAAGAAGTGGTGCGCAGTGCTAAATCACCTGGTTTGGGGGAGCAGACTTTTTTTTTTTCAGCCTAATGAAAGTCACAATTTTAAAAATAGTCTGCAGAAGGAGTAGTGGTCCTGCCTTTCCAAGTTCTTATAAAAACAGTTAATTGATGTTGGACTATATATAGAAGCCTAGTAAATGCTGTTCTGGTTGTCTAGCTGCTTTCTACTTCCTTCTACTTTGCGCACATGCAATTTGCACATTTTCATCTTTCATTTTCACACTGCAAATTAACAATTTGCTCTATGAATAAGTGTGAAGTATCTCACAGAATGTCAACCCCCCCCCCAATCATGTTGAGGTGGAAGGTATGTTGAGCTATTATTCAGGCCTAATCTGAAAACAGTCTGTGTTAATTGTAGACTGAGGATAAACCATGAGTGATCTTAACAAAGATTAATTAGTGTAGAAATCCTTGGATTTAATGGTGAAGCAAGATTAGTTAATAATAATGAAGGTACACTGTTAGCAACTGAGATTTTGCCAATACTATTTAGCTGTGTAGGAAAGTAGTATGCTGAAAATGCAAGTAAATAGTTGATATTTTTCCTAATGAAGAGACACATTCCAGTCATTAAGTGTCAGTAAAGTATGCAAAGCAATTGATCATTATTTTAACACTAGAACTGCCAACATTACTTTGCAGCATCCACAATGGCAATGATGTAATTTCTTAAAGTTGTTGAGTTGTTCATTCTCATTTATTTTTCAAATAATAAGTTAAACTTGACAAAAAAAAAACTATTTAAAATTCAGTGTGTGGGATTTATTAAATTTACAGTTGCTTAAGGCTATTTCATTACAGATAGAAAGGGTCAAATACATTTTAAAATTCATCAGTAAACTGTAGGCCACAACAAACAAATTAATTAACACATTTGAATAATTACTGGAGAGAAATAACATTAAGTAAAAGGTAAAAACGAATTGTGGATAATGTTATAGTTATACTACTAGGAATAAAGAAATGGCATGCTCACTAATTTAGCAATTACTTTATTTCATTACAGCTTGAAAAGGTCAAATACATTTTAAAATTCATGGACAAACTGTAGGCTGCAATACATCAAAAAAACAAAATAATTAACACATTTAAATAATTCAATTATAGTAGAAGAGGAAAACCAAATGTTGGATAATGTGTTGTTTTATACTGGGAATAAAGATAAATCTCTCTCTCTCTCTCTCTCTCTCTCTCTCTCTCTCTCTCTCTCTCTCTCTTTAACTCTCTCTCTCTCTCTAACTCTCTCTCTCTCTCTCTCTCTCTAACACTCTCTCTCTCTCTAACACTCTCTCTCTCTCGCACACACACACAGCACTCTTCCATCAGTTCAGCTCAAGCTTGTAATATGGCAGCCCACAAAAATGTCTAAACAATGGGCATTGCTAAGCAACCAGATTTGGTGTAAATGCTGAGCATAACATTATACTGCAGTTTCTTCATTATACTATTTCTTTTTTTTCCTTGCTTTTTTAACCCACACCTCCATAATTAGCTAGATGATTAATAAACCCATTATAGGAAAAGCCATGAACTTAGAGCTGTAGAGGTTTCATTTTAACTGAGTTACATGCTTTTGAAAACGTCAGTAAAAATGACCCATTGGCAGTTCTAGTCTTAAAGGTTTTATCAGTAGATGAGTTAGCAGAGTGTTAAAATGAGCACAGTTGATAATTATAGTCTCTCCATATTTTTCAAATCACTGGAAGGTTGAATTTAAAATGTTTGGTTTGCAGCTTTTCATAGATGTAGTGTGGAGGACATCAGGGCCACAATGACAATAAAGAAATGGCTGTAGTGAATGGAACAGAAAATTCTATCAGCTCAGTCATAGTCATTTCTCAGTCTATTTCAAATTAGTCATGATGAGATGAAATTGCAAGTCAAATTGGTCTTCTCAACTCTTAATTTCTCATTTAACTTGGAGTGCACTTTACAAACTGTCAGCACAGATTTAATAGATTAATTTTCCCTTCCGATAGAGTGAGAAAGTGTCTGATCTCAGCTGAGGCTTGATGGGCCTGTGGACACTGTCCTTTAGTCCTCATCACTACGGTTTATGTAAACCGACACCGTGAAGTCAATCTACATCATTGAACCCTTCCTACAGTGGCCGCAAATGAAATCAACTGCAGCAGCTGTTTCTCAAACCATAGCAGCTTTTTTTCAAAGACTTGAAATTTCAGTAAAACTTGGTGCTTTTTCTTCTAGTCTGACATCCATGAACCAGAAATCTGTAGCTGTTTAGAGTGGGCTGCATAAGTTAAGAGTTTAAAAATCCAGGTACTCATGTCCTTGCCACCAAACTGTCTCACAGATAATGACATTTCCACAAAGTAAGCACAGAGACTCTTTATTGCTCTTTGACACCGACTCTGTGCTTCACTTTGTTTGATCTGAGATATATCTTTTAGTGAGCAAACTTTTTCTTTCATGTGTTCTATCTGTTTTATAATTTTGTGCATTAAATTATGCATTGCCAGTTTGAAAAACACATTATGGAGGACATGATAAAGCACTCTGAGAGCCCAAGTGTTGTATCCTACCATCTTGTTAATCATCCTTCTGGTGTCACAAGTTTAAATCTGTTGCTGATTAGTTTTCTGCAGTGAAAGCCAGATGGGCTGTAGTTCCTGAGAACCTGGATTGAGTATTTATAGAATAGAACTAATGTATATGACCATGTTGTCCACTACTGGGGATATTTTATAATCTGCTGCCTTTTAAAAGAGGTTAACAGTTTCAGATGTTGTTACACTTTGCATCATTCAGTCATTCTTCAATTCCCAGACTGTGGTGCTCTCTCCTGGAGGCACATTTGTTTACATAAATTGACTTTGCTCATGTGTTAAAGGTGACTCATGAACATTTACACAAGAACAAGAATTGTGGGTAATTCTTTGCCAGTTTGTGTGTTTGTAAGCGGTGGCCTTGGAGAGTATTGCTTGTTGCTGTGTTGGAACGTCACCAGTAAGAAGCCAGAGCATTGCCAACAAATCCAAGGCCTATTAACGCTTTGGTCTGCTCACAGAGATATGACGCTATTTCTTCAAATAAAAAAAAAATAAAAAACATAAACATTGATCAGCCATCAGGCATTTGAGATTATCCTTTGGGTTTGGTGGCTCCTACAGTGGTGCTAATTCCTCAGAACGTTAAGTGTGGTGTAACCTTTTAAATTCAAGTGAAAACCAGAATGTACCAATCAAAATTTGAGTTACTTGGTTGACATTTGACAACATGCTACTCTCCTGTGTTTTATGGAATTATGTTTGGCATTTCAGAAAGCTCTTGTTTATCTCCTGCTTCTGTGCGTGTGTGTGTGTGTGTGTGTGTGCGTGCATGCGTCTTCATTAACTTTTTTTGTGCATGTTTGCACGCTGGTGAGTGTGGACACGTGTGTTTGCAAGCCTAAACCTTTCGTGTTAAGCAGTAAAATATCACGCATTCGGCAGCAATAAGAGAGAGCGGAAGAGTGATGGACAGGAAAGTGACAGGACACGAGACAGGAGGGTAAAGAAAATAGATGGATTGAGAGGCGGGATGGGGATGTGGTGGAACGGCAAAAGGGCAATCAAGATGGAGAGACTGTAAGATAAAATGACATGGTTGTGTTGTCCGTAGAGGCTGTTACACATGTGGCTGTCATATTAGGATTTGTGTAATGCACACAACTCTAGATACAAAAGAAACGGTGTATAAGTCGCAGTCTATTATGCGGGGTGTCATGCTGGGAAAAACTGCTTAACTGAACTGGACCGGTATATTAACTCTGGGTTCAGGTTAGGCTGAGGTTTCAATTAAACCTTTTAAAAGAACACAGTATCTACACTGTATTCACAAATGAAAAAATATTGTGTTAAAGGTGCCTCTTATACACCAGTTTTTACGGTAAATGTGGGGAAAGTGTGATGATTTTTTTTCATTTCGCAGGCCCTTCAGGTTGCCGTGCACGTGATGAAATACAAAATGCAATTCATCCTCAACAGCAAGATATAAAAAACATAACAGACACAAACATGACTTTTCAGGAATGAATTCCTTCCTTAATTTGCAACAAGGAGGTACTAGTTCTTAATTGAGCATCTTTGCTTCCTCTCTAAACTACACATTTACAAGATTGTACGATCTATCAGGTAAATGCATGTACGTGAGCATCTGTCTCAGGCAAATGAGTCATCACACAGATTTATTCCTGCTTCGTCATGTGAAACCAACTAATGACTGGATAACTAATGAGCACGCGAAAAACAACACCACCTGACATTCAGCTGCCAGAGTGTCTCTTCACATGATTTCTGACCATATTCTTGTTGAATCCTCCACTGTGTGTGTGTGTGTGTGTGTGTGTGTGTGTGTGTGTGTGTGTGTGTGTGTGTGTGTGTGTGTGTGTGTGTGTGTGTGTGTGTGTGTGTGTGTGTGTGTGTGTGTGTGTGTGTGTGTGTGTGTGTGTGTGTGTGTGTGTGTGTGTGTGTGTGTAATGGAGAATTGATAGGTAAAGACTAAGCCAGATGCAAGTCACCTAAAAGAAAGATGTTGAAAGTGACACAGCATGAGAAATAGCTAAATGGCAGCAGGTTATATCTAAACTTGGCTCGTCATGGCATCTTGATTTCCAGTTTGGTCGAGACTTTTAACAAATGGAGACATGTGGATGTGTTTGTGCTTCTTCAGAGGACATTTTTGTGACACCAGGGGGTTTGCTTTAGGTAGTACTGTATGGTTTTATTACTGTTCATGTTTACAGCTCATCTGTAAGAGCGAGAGAGTTTTAAGGTGACCTGAGGTTATTGTGCCCACCTGTCCGTGTGTGTGTGTGTGTGTGTGTGATGATTCCCATCTAGAGTGGCTCTTTGAAGAATCTGTGTGATGTTTGGCTTCGTTATAGGCTGCCAGATCACAGGCTATTTCCCATCTGAAGATCGCCACACACTTGTCCCTCTCTTACCTCTCTTAATTTCTCTCTTCAAAATAACATCTTTGCTTTTACATCTTTACTAAACACTCCTGTCATACATGATTATGCTAATTATGCAAGGGTCACACGGAGGTCTTTCCACCTATTGGATCGGGTCACAGCGGCCTTGACTACAGATGACTTAATTTGAATAGAGAAAAGTACTACTTGTATCTGTCCTTGATCACCACCTGTAGTTAGCTCACACTCTTTTTTTCTCTTTTATCCTTCTCCGCCTTACATTTACTTCTCTGAACCCTTCTCAGTTTAATTCATGTTTCGTAAATGTTTTGCACGGAAGTTGAATGATAACTGGTAAATGTTTATGAATAGTAGCGCAATATACATGCAGCTGGAATTCATCAGAACAGAACAAAATGCCATTAAGTACAGTGTGAGTTTTGCTGCGTTTCACAGCACAAAGCAGATTAGGGATCTGACTCTGCATTGTGCTGTGACTGTCAGTGGAGCTGATCATTGATTGTGGGGGAAATAATGCTAGAAATAAATCTTTCAAACTCTCAGATCTTTTCAGTGTGACAATGTTCAGCAGTTTTTTCCTCATCTTGTGGCTATATAGATATATCTTGCAGTCATATGACAGTAAAGCATTGCTACCACTACATTTGGGATATCAAGAGAAAGTAATAAATCCTCAAATTGAGCATTTTGTTGCCACAAAGACTCTTTACAGTATATTTACTTGGTCTCCAGTGTGTCTGTGTTTGTTAACCTGTGTCCACCTGGGCCTCATGAACGTGTCTGTCTGGTCAAGCATTTAATTTCCTGTGCCTGAACTGTCATGTCTGACTCTTTTTTTTCATATGCCTTTTCATTTCTGTCTCTAGCTGCCAAGTAAAAAAAAAAACTGAGCCTTTTTTTTCCCTGTTTTGCTCTTCTGTCACACTCTGCCCCTCTACACCTGTTGGACCTCAGTTTCCCTTCATGAGCAAAGTTGTCTTCTGGTTCTCTCATGTGTGTCTCTTGGTTTCAGATCCCTGAGTCTCCTGTTAGTGCTTCACTGACTTGGTTACATGTGTTTTCTCATGTTCTCATGCCCATTCTCTTCTCTCATGCTTTTTTTGATCGCCATATTTTATACTTGGTCTGTTTTTAGAATCCCTAACATAAGCTCTTTCTGTAGCTGTAATTTATATCAATAAATTGTGATAAGTAGTCAAATAAACAACAGTTATTTCTCAATTCAGACACTGAACACTTAATTTATATCCAAATTAATCTCAAACATAAATCACCAACATTTCTTTTACAAGTACAAATAAGTCAATGTTTTGTCCATGCATCATTAATCACAGCTCTTCCTTTTTTTTTTTTTTTCAAATAAACTAATTCATCCTGCAGAAAAAAAGCCACAGCACTACAAATGGCTTGTCAGTGTTATTATAAAGCAACAGCTACAACTGTGCTTCTCCTGAGGAATCTGTGATACTGCAGCGCACTGAATCATTTCAAAGTATACTTTACACAGCGTGTTGAAAAAAATGTATTTACAGAACATGATCCAAAAGCTTGTTCGTTGGTCACTCAGTTTATTCATCTACTTGTTAATCTCACAGCTCGCCGGCCTTCCTTTTTTCTTTTCCACATTGTTTTTCCCCTCTTAGAAGGGTGACTTGATTTTATTTAAAAAACAACAAGGCAACGAGTAATGCATGTGTGAAGTGAGTAAGATGTAAGTCACGTTACACATCAACTTTGACCAAACATTTTGGTGTTTGATGTCTTACAGTCTCGTTGCCCAAGTGTCATCAACGAGGGTTAGCACCTCCAGTACTGTTATGTATTCCTGTTGTCATGAAGCTTTTCTTTTTTGACTTTTTCTTGTTCAGCAACATACAAACTGAAATTGTGCATTCAGACTGAGAACAGGCCTGTGTAAAACAATACAAGGGGCTGTGTTGGTGTGGGAGGGTTTGATTTGGTTTATGGATATAGAAGACAATGAATCAGACAGTAACACATAAAACCCTCTAAATTAAAAATATACAAAGACAACCTTAATATAAAAACAACAAACATTAAATAAATCCCTGTCCTTGTATCGTCCTTCTTAGTCTGAATCATCACATCCCAGTATACACACAAGACCTGCCTGTCATTATCTAACTTGTCATCTCACCCCAGAGATAAGACCTGACCTGACCTCTAAAAACCCCTCTGGATTCTGACAGCTTGATGCTGAGTGGAAGGCTGTTCTACAGTAAGATCTCAGTATGAAAAAGTAGCTCTGAGCTCCGCTGTTAACTTGAGGCACCTTGTATAAATGTACACAAGCCCTGCTGTCGTGTCCATGCTGAGTAGACCATGACTATCTGTGAGCCCAGGTCTTCCAAGGCAGCACCACTGACTGTTCCACCCTGAGCTGCACTGGCAACAGGCCCACCTTCTTAAATGTGTTACCCCCTACATGAGTTCTGGAAGGTACATTTAATAGATATCAAATAATGTTATTTTGCATAACTTGCAGCTTGTCCCTTAGCTTCGTTATCAAGCCACTGTACCATGCAGAACAAGTATAATCCAAATGGCACTGTATCAGTGTTGTTACAAGCAGTTTTTTAATTGTAATGTCAAACTGCTTGCTTCTGCAATGCAGGAACTTGAGTTTACAGACACTTTTATATGGTGTTTTCTCAGCAATGAATTCAGCTGTGAGTGACCTTTGCATGTAACCTTTTATCCTATTTGCCTTCTGCAGTCTGTGCAGATTTGACTCAGTTTTGGCCAGGTGCAACGGCAGCTTGTTGTCTATAAGCCACTCCCTTACATTGCTGTTTAAAGTGCCAGTCAGACAATGCAATATAATCCAGTTTGTCTGGTTAGAGTAACAGATTGTTGTGTTTAGAGGCTGATCAGAAAAACACTGCACAGTGATTTGTAATAATCAGACTTTCCAGACTTTAACAACTGTGGAAAGCGATCACACTGCAGCCCTATTTACTAGTGCTGACACGTGGAATGTGTTTTCGTCAGCAGACCTCTGAAAAGAGTTTGTATAGAAATGTTAACGCTAGCAGTCAGAATAAAACAAATGATCCATTATCTGTTTGATAATCTAAACAAAGAACACGTTTCTCTCACAGCGGTCTTTCTAAAGTGAGCTGTGATGAAAGTTACTGTATTCTGTCACGATCAAGTAGTTGATGAGCAAGCGCCAGATTGAATATTTATGATTTCCAAAGTGGTGTTTATCATTTCTTCACGGAGTTGGGCTCTGAGGAAAATGTAAAGCAATCCAGTTGTCTTTGCAACAGAGGCACAAACAAAATACCACTTGGAAGTGTCAGTTTCCACTTTAAAAGAATAAAGATGTTTTTGTTTTCTAAACATCTGACCTAGAATTGAAACCGGGAGTCAATAAGAACCAGAATAGATGCTCCAAATCGGAGTTGACACAAATCAAACTTATACAATACTGAACCATACTTATGACCTTTAAGTCATGTTCCAAGGCAAGAGTAGGCAGAAGCACTGATCCAGGATCATTCTCTGAGCATTTACAAAGCGGAGACGAGAGACGGAAAATCCATCTCATCTCCGACTTATCAGTGGGAGGAATAAGAGGTTTAGGCACGCAAGCAAAAACGAGCACACGCACTCACATACACTATAACAGACACCATGTTTGTCACGCATACACAAACACTCTCACTAACACAAAATGACACTAATATGTGTCTCTGGGGGCTGGGTTATCTGTCTATCTCTTCATCATTTCACACCTCTAAACAACCACTTGCACGGTACTTAATCGCACAAATAGTGTCGTAATTATCTGCGCGTGTGTGTGTGTGTTGCAAGCATGTTTGTGTGCATCTCTATGTGCACGCTCTGTGTGTGTACTTAAATCCTTGAAAGGCCTTATTTTGAGAAATTGAATAAAAAAATCAAGAACATACAAATCCAATTAGTGACAGTGAGAGTGCGTAAATAAGAGAAGGTTGAGGGGACTGACGAAGGGCTAAACAGAACGCAAAGATGATGCATCAGTGAAAAAAAACAGTTGATAGAAAAAATGCTGACACTGATGAAAAAAAAGGACAGACAGAAAAACAGAGGAATGTTTCAGACTTGTTGACCACTTGTTTGGTGGTGTGAGCAGAGCGAGACAGAGACCAACAAAGTCTAATGGAAACTGCCTAAATTTAAGACCTTCAATGCATTCAAATGTCTTCTTTCTATGTGCTGCAGATGTGTGGACAGAGTAATAGGAACACCCTACAATATTATCCAGTACACTGTGTTTGTCAATGTAATACATTTTATATTTGTATTTTTCAACTTAACAGAACGTTGAATTGATTTCTATGTGACATAATGAAGCATTATGTGGTTCATCTGTGTTTGTAGGGTCTATTTGATTCAGTTGGACTGTGTAGGTGTTTCCTTTATACTGCTCACTGCCTGTATACATTCAAAATGACAAGAAACCAGATATCTTAACGTGATAACAGCCAATGTCTAATACAAACCCAACAAAAACAGAAATAAAGTTTGATGACCTCAAGCAGAAAGGTTTAGGATTGGATCCAAACTCCTCAGGAGTAATACAGAGAGGGGGGCAGACTTGGGAGAGCACTTAGCCTAGCACTTAGCCTCGTTGTACACAGTCATGGAGACACATACACAATGCTCCGAAAAGCAGCTGTTTTATGGAAGAACCATCTCACACATTCAAGTATTTTCACACAAACATGACTTACAGGCTGAAACTGCCACTCCAGCTTAAGAGGCTGCTATCATGTAGCAAGCACGCTCTCGCTAAAATGACACATCAACACAAACAAAGTGCCTTCCAGCCAATCAAACGACAGACACCAGACAGATGTGGTTATAGCCAGATTCAACATCTCACATGTACGCACACAGCAAGTTCAAGCTGGATGGTGTCAACTGGGACTTTGAAGGCACAATCAGGATTAAACGGCTGGAAATTGGCTGTGATGAGGGGGAAAGGGGGGGCATGATGGGACACAGAGTGAGAAAGAGAGAGAGGGAGGAAGTAAAGATGGGGAACAGAAGGAAGTAAGGTGATAGTGGGGGGGAAAAACTGTAATGAAGGCTAAAAGCCCATTTTGAGGGAAATTTCTGAAATGTCTATAAAAGAAAATGTGAATCCATGCCTTTCCATCACCTACATCTATTCCAGTCCTCTTGAGAAGGTAAACAAGATTATATTATCAGCAGTGCCACACAAACTTACCCAATTTTGTTTGTGCTGCTCATCTAATTTGGTGTCTTTAGTCAGTTGTGTCAACACAGGAAAGGAATGCCTTTGTCTTCTTTCTACACTTACTGTGTAGCCTTTCTTTGATTCCACAGGTTATAATTTATGCCAACATTGTTTTTTAAATCATACTTTTCTTTGTCTATGCATGACTTTTCAACCTCAGCCAAGTACAAAATCTTTTTTGCAAAATGTAGGTGTTTCTTTTAAAGTTGCTGACACTTTATTTATTTGACACTCAGTCTCCCTTAGCAGTCGCAAAAAACTCAAGTCCAAGGTATTGAAATATCTTTGGATGCACAAATTTAGACTTGCAGATGCAAAGTCAGAGAATAGGAAAGACAAATGGGAAAAATAAAAGGCACCAAGAGGATAGATTAGGGGGGGGAAACAGTTTCCCTGTGTGTTTTTCTGTGTTTTGATGATATTGAAATCTAGGGTAGTGTGTATGTATAAAGGCACATAGGGGCATGAAGCAGCTTCAAAGCAAATGGGCTGGTTGTTTTTACAGCAGCCTCCTCTTTGGCTGATTGGTTCCACTCTATTTTTTCAACACCCACTCTCCTTTTATTTGCCTTCTTTTTTTTCTCTTTCTTATTCTCATCTACCTCTCGCCCTCATTTCTTCAATGTTTATCTCCTCTTTCATTCTTTTGTTTCATCCTCTCACTACCTTGTCTATTGTAACTGTACAGCCACATGCACATAAAACAGGCCTGCTCTGGCTGCCCAGCGCTGGACTGGACATCTGTGTGAATATTAATTTATGATCAGAGTAAGCGGTGGAAACACCAGTGGACAGGAGGGGGGGTGAAGAGAAGGTGATGACCTTGCTAGAAGGTGTGAAATTTGATTAGTAGGATATGTAATGTACTTTCCCCGGAGACTGGCTATATGTCATGAGGTGTAAGGTTTGGGTCAGCCGCAGTTCACTTCCTCTCAGTTCACTGAAACATGTGCAGTATGTTGGCCGAGTTGATTTAATTGGAATAGGCTCACGAAAATCCTTGTGAACTACTGTTTCCTTGTAACGCTACAGATTGTGTAGGCGGAGAATGGACCATTACTCCGGCTGTTGCTGTTAAATTACTTTACAAAATCACACCTTGAATGGTTTCGAAAGTAGCCGTGGCTAAGTAAGAACGAAAGATTGCAACAAAATTAAGAAGTGTGGGTGTAGCTTGAAGATTAAGGGCTTGGATTGAGAGTAGACAGAAGAAGATTCAATATGCAGCACATGTAGAAGCTAAAGATAAATAGTCAACATGTGGCTAGAACATGTAATGGCTGCTGGTAATCTCCTTTGGCATTTTGCCTCGAAGCAAATTTTGATTGAACATTAACAACTTCATAAATTGAAAAGAATTAATGACCAGTTAATTTTCAAGAATGGCATGCTCAAAGGCTTTATGGTAACTCTTTGATTAATGCAAATGTAACCCTTGAAATGTTCTTGCAACAAAGGACAGAATGCATGTTAATGCATTCATTAAGTTTAGTCATATGCTGTCGCTTTCCAACAGGTAGAACCTCTACAGCTACCAAAGGCAGCAGAAACTGTTGATTACCTGCTCCCGAAGCTCCACAGCAGCATGTGTTTGTTAAAAAAGTGAAAATGTACCCCCGGTTAAACGTGGCTTGCATTATGAGAAGTGGTGTTGTGCAAGTTCCCTTGCATAGTCATGAATATTGAGATTCAGCAACAGTGATGATGTGCATACAAATGCAGACACATACTTCCACACACATGCACACAGGAGTAGGGTCTAGGGAAAGTGGGACTTTTAATTAAGGGTTGGTACACACACTGATTAATTGATGTGTTCTAGTACATTGCTTGCACACGCATGCACACACGCACACACGCACACATGCACGCACACACAAACATTAATGCAATCTGACTACTAGACAATTACTCAAACACCATCATTCTCATATTATAGGCTGAACAACAAATGTATACATTAATGCACATTGTTGGTATGAACAGTCACATTTATATTCTACTGGCCATCAATAGTCTTATCCTTGCCTCTCAGGTCACTCTGGTTGAATGCGTTAATTGAAAATAGACAAATGGCGCTTATCAACTTTAATAACTGCAGTGCAATCAATGGGTTTTAGTGTTTATTCCCTTTATCCTTTAACAGGAGATGGCAGTTTTTCAATAGCTATGTTTGAATAAAATATTCATGTCCCTCCAGTCTCTTTACTCTACTTTTCCTTTAACTTTTCCTAAAATAAAGTTGTGAAGCCCCCCTATTGTTAAAAATAGTAAAGATGAATCCAGATGAAAAACACAGACACTTTAAACTATAACCATTCATTTTTGTTTTGCCACTTTACCATTTATTATTTATAGGCTATTTGGCCTAATTGGCCTGTTGCCTTATTCTGTTATTATGAATGGAACCAAACGAGGAATATATATTTGTTTTATGGTGTTATAAATTAAAAAAAAAAAAAAAAAAAGCTTTAATAGTTACCACAAGTTTCTTGGTGATGTTCAATTATTCACACATTGTTGACATTTCTAAATTAATAATTGATTAGATGAAATTGAGCATTGTTGTTACTATGTCTTTTTATTGGCCATATGGGGTATTTAGGCTACTATTTTAGTAGTTTAAATAATATAGGTTATCTCATTATATGATGAATACACCCAAATACAGTATCTCCTTCTAATACCAATTGTCAGTGTCATTTCAGACTGATTTATACTGACAGCCAGATAAGATACTGGCAAACTTATTTTGTGACTTTAGGTTTACAGTAACTGCTGGTTGTTCTAGTTCTAAGAGCTTTTGGAGGAAAGGGAAGCTTTTCATTTCCATTGGCCTGTTTTTCATCATAGAAATCTGACCAAACTTTGCTTGCCTGAATTGTGCAAATTGTCATTGGATGAGAGACAAAATGTCTTTAAGAATATAAAGCCAGTCCAGTCACCCCTCACTTAGCCCTTCTGGGATAAAACAATGACATGGATGACTGAGAATTTACACAGACATGTTGAAAATAGCCTCTCAGTCGCTTTTAAATTCTGTTGCTCACAGTGTGAACACACGATTTCTTCTTAGAAGCTTAGTCATTCATAGTACAATTTTAGCTGCGGTGGCCATGATTCTGTGTTGCAATCCTTGTCCCAGGGGCCTCCATTCTTTTCTGAGACATTTTCAAGTCTAATTGAACAGGCATAATGGAACACGGAGCTCGATTTCTCTCGACCAGCGAATCGCCTGATTATTCCAGTCACACTCAAAAAAAGAATGAAGTGCTTTCCAAACAGTTCATCTTGAGGACAGTGTTAAATGCAGAAGTAGTTGATTGTTATGTGCAGTTAAATGTGATGACTACACCTGTGAATGCATCTGTTTTTCAAACGTCTTGAAAAAGTGTTGGAAGCTTGCAGGCAGGTCCAATCTGTCAGACCTGCCAATTTTACTCATTAAAAGCAGTATTGAGTTGGAAGTTTTCTTTTTCTGTTTTGATGTACCAAACATTGTGGAGCTGGAGGACTTTTTTACACTAAAAATGCTATCAGTGTTCTTATGGGTTCTGCTGGTTATTTGACAGGTGGGTTTGCTTGTTTCCACTGCAACATCTGGCAACCCAGTAGCTCTGACAGTTTTAATGTTAAACTTTTTTTTCCCAGACTCAGCCTGAGGTAAGCCTGCTCTCGCTGTGCTTTTGCTAATATAAAATTCCATTACTAACCTGCACTCTCTCAGTGTTCGTCTGAAAGTGTCTGTTATGCTTGTAAGGCTAAATGATGTATGCTTTGCTAACTGTTCGGCACAGTTCATCAGTGCGTCCTCTAAAATCTCTCACGTACCTCTCCAACCACCTCCTCCTCTCCTCTCTTTCTCCAGGTTTTTCTTTCACCCATCCTCTCAATCCTGACACTGCTAAATGCCAAGTTCAGTGCCTCAGTACAATTACCTGTGTTCCAAATTACAAGTATGTATGCACACACTTGGGTAAAATTATACGGCAGTCCATCCTCACTCTGCTATTGCAGATAAACATGTTAAACTGGAAACGGTGAAAAGCAACACTGAGGTAAATGTGATGGTAATTTTTAGGTTAAAATAGTGTGTAACATTCTTCTTTGTAAAACTATCCTTGCCTGTAACAGCGCTCCAGTTGAGACATTTCCAAGGCTCGTTTAGGCCCTACAGAGCCAGAAGGCCAGCCGGTGACATGTTTACAGCTGTCTTGGACAAAGCCTTTCAGAGTGGCATTTCATCACAAAGTCCAGACTGCTAGGAGATCGATATGGAGGGAAAGAGGGAAAGGGGGTGAAAAAAAGACTAAAAGGTCTAAAGCCCTGCTAGTGGCCCCTTGAAACTACATTATTCATTGAGTTTACAAATTGAAAGTGTTGGCTGGAGTTAACAAAAACACTTGTACATTTGCCATTTTATAGTGCAATTATTTTCTATAATCTTAAATTTGACAATTGAATAGTGTCATAAATGTCTTGGTAATTCTACCCACACTTGTCTGTACCAAGAAGTTTGATTTCAGTTTATATAGTATATATATGTGTCATCAAAAACACCAGGAATCTTTCTCTAGCAACAATGAATATCTTCAGTAATATACAATACTCCAAATTTAAAGTTTGTCTGCTGTAGTTGTATTTACAGCCAGTTGATTAAAGAACTTTGCTAGAAAGTCAGCATTTTCCTCCAAGGCTTGGGGAAACAGCAATGTTGAATGAAATGAGACACTGTAGCACAGACTTTGGGACCTGGGATTATTTACAACTTTGAATTTCAAGGGAAACCTGTGGCCACAATGGATCAGCACAAAAAGGCCAAAAGTGGAATGACTTTGCTACTGGTCAGAAGGGCAGATTCTTTAAACTAAAAATCCGTTCTTTCAAGTAGGACCTCAAATTACTTTCTATACACTGAGTCATGTTGCCCCTCCATGTCCTGCGCCTCAGTTCAATCTAATCTGCTCTTAACTTGAAAAAAAGAAGAAGAAGAAAAAAGAAGAAAAAAAGCTCTCTGCTACTGCAAAATTTAAAATCTTTTTCTAGTAATGTTGGTGATCCAGGAACTGAAGCTTATTCTAACTCCGCATTCCTCCTTAAGTGGTTCTGGATAAGAGCATCAGGTAAATGCCTAAAATATGAAATGGAAAATGTTCCCAAAAATGGTCTTATTTTTTTAACAGAAGCTAGTCACGTAACAGTCAGTCAAAAAGCTAAAATCATCCTTACAGAGATAATTGAATAAGAACTTTGCTGTTCTGTCAGCAGACTGGAAAATAATAATCTAAATGGATTAATATGATCTAATTAAATCACAGAGTGTGGTAGCCATGTTAGTCTTCAAACCTCACATTGTTTTTTCTTGGCCTAAGCAAAGCTAAATGAATACAATGTGCTTCATAAAGTATTTTCATTAGGAATCAACTGCTCTGCCTGAATAACCAAATACTACTTTGCCACTTAAATATTCAAGTAGAATTGCTGTGGGCTATTTCATATTTTTAACAAGTCAAATGCTTTTCTACACAGATGAAATGATAGTAGCAGTGAGATACATGTTATTGTACGTGTCAACCGCTGCAGAAATGTGTGAATAATCACATAAATGTGAGTAAAAATTTGACTGACAGAATACTATTTTGGACATGAAAAGTGCAGCATGAGAAGCAAAGACAATGTTCAAAGAGTTACTGGATAAAATAGGTTTGTTTACTTCTGGGAAATGGTTTGAGCTACTTGGATGGTATGAAAAAAAAACACAAATCAAGTCATTGATGACGGGGAAAAGAATGAATGAGAAAGAAAGTTTGAGGGGGAAATTGAGAATCATGGGAAAGAGTGACATTAAGACAATTGGTGAAATATTTAAAAATGCTTCAGGAGGGCGAGGGATGGAGAGAAAGAGAGAAATTACTTTAGGAGAGTGTCTTGTGTTTTGCCTGCTTTAATGACTGATGGAGAAAAAAAGTCTCTTTTATAATTCTAATGAGTTTATTTATGGCCTACTCTTAGCCAGGTGTTTGGATCAGCTAATGTCTGGATTCATTAATTGTCAATTAAGAGAATCAAGCACAGGCTCCCAATCTAACCGCCCCTCACTACAACCATTAGCAAGTAGAATAACGGTTTGTTGTGTTCAGCTGTTTGACAACAGTCCCAGATAAGTCTGATAAGCCCAGGTGGTTAATTATTTTCTTTCTGTGATAATATAGTATTGGCAGTTTGCATTTCCTTCTGTAATGTGATTCCTGTTATTAAAGAAATTGACGGGATGCAGGGTGGGGGTGGGGTGGGGTGCATAAATAGTGCTCAGATCAATAGAGAAATGAGGGAATATTGTTTAGAGGATCAATGCTTCAGTTCTCAGAGATTTGAGTAATAAGGTGTGCGTTTCCTTGTCTTTGTGTGTGCGAGAGTGTGTGTTCTTGTGAGAGTATAAAGGGATTTGTCTTATTTTAAGTAGACTATGAATTTGAGCTTAATGCTCAGTACTGCTGCTAGGAAAACGAATGCTTTCAACTCAGTAAAGTAAAAAAGGAGGTGGTGGGGGTGTCAACAGTGAGAATGGGGGCAGGAGATGAGTGTTAATTGCATGCTTTATTCTTCTTTTCTTACTCACTTACCTTTCCCCTCTTGGCTGCTCATTCCCTCTCATATCGTTTACTTCATCTTTTTGTTATTACCTTGTTGTTAAATCTTAGCTTCTGCATTTCTCCCCTCTACTTTTCTCTTCTGAAGGAGGAAAAATACACTTTTCATATCAGTGCAGTATGTGTAGTACCACTCATCAATTGATTGATAATACCACAGAAGTCATCAGTAAAATGTGTTAGCATTTATTCCATAAGTATGCTTCATACACATGAAAACACACTACGACATTCTACCATTCAATTCATGTCATTTGTAGAAATTAGTCCCTTTATGCAAACATATTTGATTTATTAAACAACGTACCTACAGTACATCACACCAGTACTCTAAAGGCTTTTTCTTCTATGCAGTTTATCTAAAGGTTTCTATTCATACCTGTTGGGTGAGAGTGTGGGCAACATTAATGATTTCACAACCCTGTTTACACCCAGGATGTTAAATGAATGTAGTGTAGTGTGCAATAATTAGGACTTGTGAATATTGAGAAATGGGGCGGCACAGTGGTTAGGACTGTCTCCTCACTGCAAGGGTTCTGGGGTCGAACCCGCCGGTCGGCTGGGGCACTACCGTGTGGAGTCAGCATGTTCTCACCGTGCCTGCGTGTATTATCTCCGGGTACTCCGGTTTCCTCCCACAGATCAAATACATGCAGCTTAGGTTAATTGGTCACTCTAATTGCCCGTGAGTGTGAATGGTTGTCTGTTTCTATATATGTTAACCCTGTAATGGACTGATGACCTGTCCAGGGTGTACCCTGCCTCTCATCCATTAACAGTTGGGATTGGCCTGTGATCCTCTGTAGGATAAGCACTATGGAAACCGAATGAATGAATATTGAGAAACCCAATTGCTGGGATATTTTCAAACAAATACCACTCTTTCCACTCTTCTTATAAGCCACCGTTACAGCAGACTGTAAAGACCACAAATCAAAGCCAGCGGTGTGTTCCATAAGTGTAGGCAGGATATTGTAGACATGGTTAAAGGTCTTCAGTACAAATTGTCTCCTTTTGTTCATTCCTCTCAGGTTCTTTAAGGGGAAAATTATGTTCAGTCAGGACTTTAAGACTACAATGAGCATCCCAGAATAGTGGTGGACTGTGTAATGACATTGTTCAAGCGGTGATATTTTGGGTGGTGTACAGCACTGTGTTGGTGATACTGTTGGGGTTTATTCTATTTAAAATACACTTGAACTACCACAATGGTGACTGTGCAGGCAGATAAAGGGCTGTGCTGTTTTTGTTCTATTCCCATTTTATTGTTCTATCATTCACTTTTTTAGCAGAATTCTCTAGGTATTATTTATGTTTAGTTTTCTTAACTTTTTCTCGGCTCATGGTTTCATTTTTGTTTGTCAGTCTATGCACTATTCCCTTTCTTGATTTGGTTTCTCTCCTTATTAAATGTAAATCAGGAATGTTTATAGCTTTACCCTAGCCAAGGTTGGCTTGAATTTGTAATGTCCATAGACCCTCCAGTGTGTTGCCAGAGGAGCAGGTGGTTGATCTTGGCTAACCTTTCACTGCTTGGTGTGTGGCTGATGTGAGCGGAGTGAGCAAGAACATTACAGGTTTGCTTTTGTTGCACCTTTTCGTTTGCATTCATCATGTGTGCGTACTAATAAACTACACCGTGCACTGTAAATGATTGTTGACTTGCAGCACATCCACCTCTGAGCTTTTGACTTGCCATCTGTGTGGTTGGAAGATTCAATTATTTTCTGTGAGACTCAATAATTCTAGTTTTCAAATCCAGCAGGACCGAACCCCAAGCACACAGAGCGAACAGGGTCAATGGTTCTGTGGGTGTAAAGTAGTGCTTGCAAGGTTACAAAGTTAGGTGAGGGGTGTGTGTGTGTGTGTGTGTTTGTGTGTGTGTGTGTGTGTGTTGACCTTGCTGCTGTCCTTTTGTAGAATGAAAAACCTTGCAGATGTTTAATAACTCAGTTCACTACATTATTATGGGATTACTAGCAGTATACCAGCAGGCGAGTGACATGCTGGGGTTGAATCTTACTGTTTTAACTTTCAGCAAAAGCTTTACATTTTACTGACATATAGACAATTGACTAGAGTGTATGTATGTTGCAAAGGCAGTATTGCTGCTTTTGTATTTACCCTGCCAGGCAGCTAGATTCATGAGATCATGTGAGAATCCATCTTGTCAGGCTTCAAGTTATGTGCTTGTGTCCAAAGCATGTGACCAAATGTCTTAAACCCAGTTGCTTTGCAAGGTAAGACCATAGGATAAGATTTTGATAGACAGTGAGTTTATTGTTCATCCAATCACCTGCCAAGTATTTTTTTGAAAGTTCATTCTGTTTTCCAAACAGCCGAAAACAACTTCTCAGATGGTTCTATGTAAAAAATCATCTGGCACGTCAGGTTACCTTTATATGACAACGGAAAGCAATTGAGGTAGGATTAATCCCACAGTTTTTCCTCTGCTGTTCTTTTGATTGCACATGGCACAAACAGTTATTTTGAGGTATTCCCTTTGGAGACACACAATTGAAATCTGTGAGCTTGTGATTTGTGAATATGCTTTAAGTACATTTCCACCAAATGTCTTCTGCAACAACAAGAGATATGAGAAGTCTCTTCTCTCAAAATACCAGAATCTTTCTTATGATTGCTGTTACTCATTTCACAGATTGGAGCAAGCTGTGACATCTGCTTTCAGTTACAGAATAAATATTTTATTATTCACATTTTGTACAAGCGATGGGACACAATAGGACTGATTAAAGTTCACCTTTTACTGAACCTTGCATAGATTTCAAAGACTAATCAGTTATTGTTCATGTAGGTGACTGACCTAAACCCTTGGTGCTTGAAATCATGTCAGGGTCTTTTTCAGATGCAAGCCATTCTGTTTACTGTAAGAAAGATGCATAAGCGCACTGCAAAATGACTTCATGATTTATTATTTATTTGCCCAATTACTTGGGGTGGCATCACAAAATTGTAGCCAAAGGCTGGTGTCTTCTCTAAAACAAAAGCAGCGACCTGAAAACGTCTGAACGTCTTTGGAGTGTGCTCAAATCGTGATCAATGACTTCTCAAAATTCAATCTTAAAGGGGACCTATTATGCTAATTTCCAGCTTTATATTTTTTATTCCGGAGCTCTGCATGATTCACAGTTCAAAAAATGTATTTATTTTATACTGGCCCTTTAGGCAGCGCCTCAATTCAGCCTCTCTTTAAGGCCCAGCTCCCAATGTGCCCACTCTGTTCTAAAATGGAGATATTGAGGTATTTGAAGCTCTTTTTTTTCAGCAGATCAATTAGAAATAATGCAATAATGGGAATAGCACAAGCAGAAA
Organism: Scomber scombrus; assembly: GCF_963691925.1. NCBI lineage: Eukaryota > Metazoa > Chordata > Actinopteri > Scombriformes > Scombridae > Scomber > Scomber scombrus. The sequence goes on along the minus strand of NC_084992.1, from coordinate 16,223,056 downwards.
CAGCCACATTGGTGATGACGTTTGATAAAGAGCTGCAGAAGACCAGCACACCTCCAACATGTGAACAACTTATTTTACTTTGACCTCCTGTGTAATGCAAAAATACTCACAGCATACCAGCTCGACTCAAGTCATGGCTTGGCGTGACTACCCCCCAAAACAATGGGAAGATGCCATAATGTCAGTGGAGTGGAGCAATGAATGCGTTTTGTGCTTGAAGCAGATGACCTTATCAAGAAATCTGACAAAAGCTGACATCAGCTACATATGTTTACCTCATTATTTGACACTTTGGCCATGTTTAATATGAACATCTAACATTGTAACATTATAATTGTGACCAAAATAAGGAAAAGCACAGTAGATCTCCTTCAAATAGGTAGTTCTTCACAGTAGCAAATTATTTTGCATGGTGATTAGTTTATAATTACAGAAGCTTAAGCCAATATTTGGCTATGATGTTTCTGCAATTGTAGCAGGAGACCTCATATCTTTTTATATTAGGAGAGCTAAATTCCAAGTTGAGTAGTTTTCGTTCTCTCAATAGCAAACTGTTTTACTGTAGCATGTGGTGTACTACTGTGAGAAAAGTGCTAAGAGCGGTTCTGAGAAATGTGGCAAGTCAGAATTTTTCATCGAAATAAGATATTTTCTTCTGTATCTTTTGTGCTGGCGCTGGCAAGCAATAGGGCATTGTTAAAGCGTCATTGTTCCCCTTGTAGTCTCAATGCTGCGGATGTTTGACAGCACTTTGATCTTTAACAACCATATCTAAGCTGTGGCTTAAGATGCAACAGATGACAGTATGTATCTGGCATAGCTGCAGATATTATAAACACAGCCCTCACCTCCAGAGACATGAATGACAGGCTATTGTGTCAGCGTAAAAGACCCGAAAATGTATTTTCACACATTTGTTTTTCTTTTGCAGCAAAGGCATTCCTAAAAATAAATCTTTTTCTGACAAGCTTCACTATAGAATGAGTGTCTACAAGTATTTAGTGTCTCCAATGTGCAGTACTGATGTAATACATCATTAAATTAATTCATTTTACCTTGTTCTGCCATATTTAACTTAAAGTTAAGTGATTATTTAGACCGCCTTACATGTATTGGTGCGCACCAAAGAACCAAATGCAAAGTGAAATCTTTTCATGCATTTTGCAAGAATAGTTGTGCACATCCACAACTCAGTTGGCCAAGTGCTGGCGACCAAAGAAAGAAAGCAACAAGCATACAGAACAACAGAACCATACACACTGGAGTAAGAGGTTCATCAATTATTTTACAGTTTTTCAACCAAACACAGGTCTTGTGTGTAAAAAAAAAAAGAAAAGAGAAAGACAGGGGGGAAAACGAAACAGCAATGCAACTGAATTTAAATTGCCCAAGGAATTTCTCTGTTGGTGATCACACTCATGCAATCACTTGGCTAATAAACACAGTATTTCTCTTCATATAAACTGACAATACACAAATATTCACTCCATGTCCTTCTAACCACAGTATCTCTTTCCCCTAAAATATAGTTTCAGTATAGCCTCCACTCAGTGAAGAATGGTGCATTTAGCACCGCCAAGGATACATCGCACCAAGGTCCGAAACATCCACTAGAAGCTAAACACTGAATATTTCATAGTAATAATCTCCTACAGCATTTGGCCTTTAGGCATAACTAGATAAGGAGCAATGTTAAATTGCTTACTGGCCAGTGCTGTCCAACTGAAAAGCTAAAAGACTTTCTGTCAGCAGTTAGTCCCAATTATAGCTCAGCTGAGACTCCCAATGGCTTTAAAGCTGTTTCTGAAGCAGAGTCCTTAAAACCAAATTTGCTCCTTAAGGTGTCTTTTCTGTATGTCTTGGGGAACCTTGGTGAATGGGTGTGACTTATATCTCAGTTTGGATCCCAGTTGTTCTGTAATCATCAGAATTAAGGCCAGGGGCAAAGTTGTAGAAAATAATTGCTATTTTGTCATATTTTGGAGCTACATCCTGAAGTGTGATCGTCTTTGGCTACCTCTACAAGGAACAAGGAAAGTGTTCTATCATTTAGAGATTTGTTGAAACATTAATGTGGCTGTTAGAATCACTAGTATTTGGGGAAATTTACATACAACTCTCTTAGGTTTTTAGTGTTGGTAAATGGTGTTTGTTCAGAGATGGGAGTGGATCTGTGGGGTTTTATTGTCACTAATTGAGTAGCCACAAAGGCAAATGGAATATATATGTATATAATTCAGAAGTGAATATGGTGAAGCAACATGCGAAATGTGTAGTTTGTTCCTTTATGTTTTGCTGTAATTCACTGATAGTGTCATTCCTAGTATCCTGGCGTGTGGACTACTGTGGTTTACCTTGAACCAGCTGACACCCAGGAGAGAAGCACTGCTGTGCACAGGGTACCTTCAGTTTTTGTGTGTAATACAGTTTATTAGCAGAGCTCAGAGTAACACATTTGTAGCTAGCTGTGTTAAATGTGTAAGCTGTTTTAAAGAAATTGTTTCAAACACAAACAGTAGAAAATCTGAGGATCTAAAAACAAAATAGTTCTATTACAGTCGCTCAAATCAGCGAGTAGCTGTGTATGTCTTCATTCCTTTCATCTTTCTGCTTTTTCCTATATGACATCTGCCTTTTCTTCTGTGTTCTGCACTCTTTTGCTTTCCTACCCTCTCTTTTCTTCCCACCCCCATTGATCACATTCAGCAAGAAAGCCTGAAAGAAGACACCCCACTGTATTTATCTCTTTCTCTGTTCAATGTTTCTTACACACATGTACACACACCAAGGTCTCCTACATGTCACACTCCCAGAAAAGGAGCCACACAACATCACAAGATGAGAAGGGTTACAAGATTTCACTCCTTCCTTCTAATCAGGAGTCTGAAGGGAGCCTGTGGAGATGATGAGTTGGAGAAGTAGGTGGTAGCATCGCCACACAGAGGACAAGAAAGAGAGAATGAGGAGTGAAAAATGATGAAGAGGGCAGGAAGCTCCCTTTTCATTTCTTGTTCTAGGTAAAAGAGAGTGAAGAGGAGATGGGCAGTGGGTGGGATGTTGAGAGGAGTAATGATGAACAGGAGAGGCCCTGTGGCAAAGTAAGAAAAAAGAGGGAAAAGGCAAAATCTCACCTGGGACTAAAAATTAGTGAAGGGGAGTTTTCAGGAATAAAAGAAGTGAGAGGGGGAAAAAATGGAGCATAACGAAAGGAAATTGTGTGAATGAAAGCTACAGAGGTGGAGGGGTGAGGAGAAAATATAAGTTGAGGATGCAACTCGCTCAAGATTCTTTAAGAGAAGCTGTCAGCGAAGTGATGTGCTCCTTCGATTGCAAGAGAAGACACAAGGTAGATGAAGGAAGTTGTCAGAGGTGAAAGAGATTGAAGGATAGAGGTTGAGGAAACAACTGCAAACAACCATAGGACCAGTGTGAGCGAATACTGAGTGGAGCATATTGAGGAAAGGGACAGAAATTGGATAAGCGGCAAGATGGAAAGCAGTTGAAATTAGTGGGGAGCGACCAAGAGGAGAGGACAGGCAAGATGCAAGTCCATGCAAGACTGGAATCAAGGGTATATAATGGAAAGTAGAATCCAGGTTAAAAATGTCTGACTTGCTATATGCTTCATGTAAGAAATTCACTATCTGACACCACTTTCTATACTTTTTCCCCCTTTAGTTTGGTCACTGACATTGTTTGATTTCTTAAACATGATTTTAGTTGGTATATACCCATGGAAATCTAATCTTAAATTGCGTGCCTATTCAAGGAAATGTGTCTGATGCAAGTGAGAAATTGTGTTATGCAAGTGTCATAAACAGTCTTAAATGAGCCCTGCAGTTTTAAACATGTTCAAATTATGTGTAGGAATTTGTGGGAATTAAACCTTGAGAGAAAAACAACAGTTTACAATGGTGGTAGTAATTACAGTGATGATGACAAAAAATGTTTCAAGCTTGAACAGTAACTGCTTGAGCAGTGACAGGCCCGGAGAACTGGAAAGCTTTTGGGAGTTTAATTCTATACAAAACAACACACTTGAACAAATCGTGTTGGCTGTCAAGTATATTCAAATTTTAAAAAGGGGGCACTCAATTATTACCATTAAAATTGAAGAATTCTTTAACTTTGAATAATAATTGGAAAGGATACGTCTCAAAACTGACCTACTAGCAGTTGATTACATCCTAAAAGCCACACAGTCATTAGGGTCAGGTGTGTTATAATGGCCCACTGTGACAAATTAGAGAATTATCACCCATCGCTCTTCAGTTCCCATAGTTCTGTATAACTTTTTTGTGTTTTTTAGTGTGGCTCATTGTTTTGTTTGGTTTGGTTTGTTTTTCTGCCAATCATCTTCATCTCCAAGCAGCTTTTTTCAGCAGAAAAAGCTCTGATAATCCAGCTGTATACCTCCTATCCAGCACCAAACAGTAGACAGGCAAAATAAGTGATTTTGTGGTGAACATAAAGGGGCATGTGTAAATGAATAGTAATGTTGGTCCATGTCTGCTGGATGTGTAATTTTACAACATTTACTAATACGTTCACCATAACAACTTCATCAGGTGATTTTTTTCTCAGCTTGTTCCATTGCCCATGTGGCAACAGTCCATGCAGGTAAAATTGGATTTGTTCGTGTTTGTTTGAGTGGTGGCACCTATTTAAGATTCACTGTAGGGCTGCGATTACGATTGTGATATAATAAACAAAATGGTGTCATGAGTTTATCATTACTAGACAGACATTGACTAGACAGAGACTGAGGGCAGTCTTCGCAGTATCTCTGCTCATGGTGCATAGATGACCAAATGTTCTCACGCACACATTTATTAAATTGAAGTGAATCGCAGTCTCTTTTTGCGGTTATATAAGTGCACAGGCTGACATCGCAGTTGCAATTGTGATTCGATTAATCATGCATCACTAATTCACTGCATACAAGTACAAATGTGTCATGAATGGGTCCCGGTGTTTTATAACCACCATATCCAACTCTTACCAATACACTATATACTCTTTCAATGGTAGACCACTCCACAACTCCCACTGATCCTGCCCATTCAGCCGTGTAAATGACAGGTTACTTCATGTAGCTCAATTGGTAAAACATTTACTGACACTGCCGCAGTCGGGGGTCCCATTCCTTTAGTAGCTCAATAGGTAGGTTAGAGGGTAAGGTGACACTAATACTGCTGGAGGGTTTCTGTTCCAACTGGGATAAAAACATGTGCACTCTTAATGGTGCAGGGCACGTTGGATAAAGGCACCTCTACTGTATGTTCTGCTCCTGGGTGACTATTTTTCTCAGTAGTGGGACAAATCTGAGTACCAGCAAAAAGAAGCATGAATAACAGTTAAAGGGCCCATTTTAACGACTTTAAAAAGAATGTTTCAAGTCTAGACGTGTGCTCAAAGAGAGAAAGAGGATAAAGAGGAATGATTGTCACTGAGGTGACAATAAAAGAAGTGTGGTAATCAATGTCTCTTGATGAAATGTTCTCTTAGTCAGTGGCTGAATGAGGGAGTAAGCTGAAGAGGAAGAAGAGAGGAAAATATGTGTGAATGAGGTGAAAGAGAAGGCTGCTGAATGGGAAGACATTTTGTTGTTTGTTTCACTTTGTTTTAAAATCAGAACTTTTTGCGTACATTATAATATACATTAATTCACTATAAAGACCTCACTTAGATGTATGACTTTTAAATGTATATAAGCATTGCCTCACATTTCTATACATGTAATCGTTTAGATAGTCCAACCAAGGAGTGCAAAACTTTTGCTACGTCAACGGATGAGAAATGGGAGGAAAAGTTGGAAAATATGGAGAAAATTATTAAAAAGAATAAAATGGAGAGGGACAAGGACAGATGGGCAAAAATGAAATGCCAAATCTTATTTGAGTGCAATGGTAAAAGCAGAGAGAATAATTTTAATATTAAAATGTGTGAGTGGGTTGGTGGGGGCACTGATATAGTAGCAGAAATGTGGAGTGACGGCAAGAGGCATATTAAAATTATATGGGAAAAGGAGTTAAAGGGAGGAAAGGACACAAGGAGATTAGAAAATAAGCTTAATATTCTTCTAGGGAAGCCGACACCAAAAGGCAAAGAATATGTTCTTCCAGTCAGGAGAGCAGAACAAAACGAGTGAAAGGCAGCTCGAGCGAACTAGCAAAACAATAAAAGATGCGAACAAAGTAGCACGAGAGGGCAGGAAGGTCAGAGAGAAGTGAAGATTAGGAGGGAATGCACTGAACAAAAGACTGAATAAGAAGTCATTGGAGGTGAAGAAGAGCGCAAATTAGATAGAGGGATAAATTAAAGATTGTGGTAAGACAGTGTGAGAGGGAGGCAGAGGGAGAGAGTTTGCAGAGAGAATAAAAAAGAAAGGAAATGATTCATGAAGGTGAAGCCTTTGCACAAGGCTGAGTCTTCTATCATTTTAGCACTTCTCCAGGATGAACATTGTTTCTCCTCCTTTGTCTTCTCTCTTTGTCTCTTTCACTTCTCTCATCTCTTACTCCTCTATCTATTCTCACATCTGTTCCTTCAAGGTGCTCTGTGTAGCATGTCATTATCAAATTAACTCTGCTACCTTGGAGTAATCAAACACACCACACTGTAGCTGAGACTGTGTCTCTGTGTCAAGTCGCTAATAGTCAGTTTTACACCAATCAGAAGCCTGCCTCCAATTCACCATCTTTCAGTATTTCTAGTTATTTTTTTTATTTTTTTTTTAAATGATCAGGATAAAAGCTGATCCCCTGTAGCACAAGAGATGGGGATGCAAATGATTATTTTCCTTCCATCTGTTGCTGTTGTAGCCTAGTTCTCCACCTAACTCTCTTGGTCGATTTCCCCATTTGCTGCAACTCCCATTTCTCCCCCCTCTCTTTGCTCTCCTATCTCCAATCAATCTCTTTATCTACCTCTCTTCGGTTATCGCTCTACTTCTATCTCCTCATCTTTAAATCCTCTTTCCTGTCTCTATTTTTCTCTGTCATCCTCACCATGCTGTGCTAAGTTGCTGAGGAGTGACACTGAAATAATGACATGCCTTCAAATCTGATAGTTACAGTTGGGTCGACAGTGTTTACTGTTCATGTTCAATACAGCCATACTTTAGCTATCAACCTTCATTATTAGCTCTCCTGACAATCTGTAGTCATCATCTAAGCCTCATTTCCCTCAAGTCTTGTTAACCATACTTGCAAACAGAAAAAATAATTAAATACTAGACAGAAATGGCGATTAGTGTCAGGCTTGTTATGGATTCTATATGTTGAACGTTCAGAGTAGGATGTTAATTTGAAGATTCCTATAAAAATGGTAGCTAGTGATGGCACTGCATTACAGACAGAATATAAAGAACAAACAGCAGTGATATATGAGGGTTCATTAGCTCATACAGGGACGTAGAGAATCAGAGCTGTCAGCTCCAGAGACAAGAGGGGATAAAAATGATGAATCAGCATTTCATTATACAGGCAAAAGTCTGAAAATTGAATCTCTAAATCTACTGTCATGTAATGGTTTTCTGCCATGTTCCCCAATTTCAATGTGACAAAATAAAATGGCACAGCGGCAGTTTGCTTATACCCAGATGACATGCACATATGGTAAAAGAACTGTCATTATAGAGCAAGGCTTTTTTCCCACTGTAAAATGCTTAATTTAGGGTCATGATTCAAAATAATGCTTTATTTTTGTAGATATTAGTTGCTTGGAATTAAACTATCTCACACTGTCATATAACTTCACATTCAATATACAATTTCACCTAAAGCTACTACATTAAAGCATTACGTGCATATTTGAAGCTTTTGTGAGCAGACACATTTCATTTTACATTCCTACGATAAAGGTTAGTTAGAGAAACTTTTACAATGTTCACAACAACATACAGCTATTGATGAACTGAATATTTAACTATATGGAACATCAAAGCATTTAACATGAGATCTTAAACTGCGTCTCCTTTATTACATATGGCCTTTAATATGTTAGTGTGTTTGATTATATCCTTTTACAGTATTACAAGTACATCTTCTCAGTGGAGTTGTCCCTCTAAGTTAAAATGTCAATTTTATTCAGCTGTGTTGGACTCTTTGTTACTGCTTAAAGGCCTGAATGAAAAGAGTTACTTATAAAAAAAATGTTGTTGGTTTGTTGTCATCATTTGATGTGATGTTCTGAGTACCTTTGAATGTGCAAATATTAGGGGTGTAACAAATAACCAATATGAATCAGAAATCATTTTTAATTTAAAAGATGCAAGTGCATCAATACACAGACCCCTGGATTGATCTAAATGTACCATGAACCGGCCGATGGCCTGATTACAAAGTTATGAATGGGTTTAATGTATTTGCTATGCTGTTGAAAGCTCCTTCAGTGTCTACAGCCATCTCTCTCTCTCATCTCTTTCTCTCTCGCTCCCTCTCTCTCTTTCAAAACTCTCACAAGACTTGTCGCAGTAATGTTAAGATAGCACTAGATAAAACGGTTGCAATAATAAAGAGTGCAAAAGAGCACTAACTGTAATGACAACGATGTGAGCATCCACACAATGAACTATAACGTCCTCTAAACAGCAGTGTCAAGCACGCGCTGCGCGTTCCAGCTGCATCTGCAGCTGAAGAAAATTGATTATTGATGTTTCTGCTGTACGTTGTACAGAGAAATAAAAGAAAACCTGAAGAGTTCAGAGACAGGATTCAGTATGTCGCTCAGAAGTATTTCGGGACACTAGTTTCTGTGATGTTTCAGTATTTACAGACCAAACTGACCCAACCGACAGCAGCAGATGTTGAAGCCCGATGTGTAAAAGTGCACCACTGTAGCAGTAACGGTATGAGCACAGAGCTGAAGTCTAAAAGATCCACTAACTTTGTTGTTTTTCACATTATAATAGTGAACAAAGTTCCAGCATCTTTGTATAATAAAGAGAGACAAACCTATCTAAATAAATCACCTCTGGGAGTCATCCTGCTCCAATTAACAGCGTGTCAGTCCGTGGTGAGAAAGGAGCAAAGCTGCATCAAATAAATAGTCATCTGTCAGTGTCCAAAATTAAAATGATATTTGCAGGCTTTGAAGTTTTACTGTAAATGTCAGGCTGGATGCAGAGTTTAGGGGAAGGATTTTGATTGGCTGTGAGTGTTTTTATCATTAATCAAATCGCTCTGAAAGTGACCCAACAACATCGTTTTCCACTGTCATTGTCATAGTTGTTGTGTTTATTCCACCATCCACTTGAGTTCAAACTATATATTTATAGTTATCATCCTAGTTATAGTTCTTGGTGTGGACAGACCTTTATTGTTGCTGTTGCCATAACTCTCTTGTGTTGGCTCAAGCGCTTATGACATTACAAAATTAGGCAAGGGATAACTTGAAATTGTGTTATTATAATTTTCCTCCTCAGTAGCAGGCTCATTGTTCTCTGATCTGAGCCTACACAGAACTCTCCAAATGTTTTATTTCTTTCACCTTCTTTACTAGTTTCTTTGGCTCTAATTTGTGCCAATTGTGAAGATTGAATATTAAGTTTGTTTTCAATATATTACAATAATAAACACAATGACATGGTTCTGAACTCATACATGTCAAAAGTAATAAAATAAACTATTTGACGGTAAGCAATGCCACATTTATAGGATTGACTTATGGTAATGTATATATAAAATTAATGTCTACTTTAAACAAAGAACTGTATCAGATTGCTTCATATGCCATCCAATCATACCAAATTGAATCGTACCGGATCATTCCATTTAAAAATGTATCATCCCCATGTATCTAGATACGTATTGTATCGTCTTATATTGGAGAGATGCAAACCCCTAGCAGATATACTGTTTCTTTCATAGCACAGTGTAACATGTTGCAGAATTTGTCTAACTGGTTTCTAGTGCAGAAAGTGCTGAGGTCTGATGCATCCTAAGTCAGCAGTTACTCCAGCATACTGCAGGGAAATGCATCACCCCCTTGATCATAACAGCACATGTCAGAGGAAGATTGGTTAAAGGCAGGCAAGCATACACACACACATGTGCATGGAGAAATATGCCAATCCTACTGCCATAAGGTTATCTTGTGGCATGTAGAAAAGCATTGTGTCCTTGTGTGTGTGTGTGTGTGTGTGTGTGTGTGTGTGTGTGTGTGTGTGTGTGTGTGTGTGTGTGTGTGTGTGTGTGTGTGTGTGTGTGTGTGTGTGTGTGTGTGTGTGTGTGTGTGTGTGTGTGTGTGTGTGTGTGTGTGTGTGTGTGTGTGTGTGTGTGTGTTAGTTTGTACGTTACTCAGCATTTTATAATTAGTCAAATTAGGCCAGGGTTTTGCCTTTGGCAAAGAAAGCAGTGGGAGGGGATGTGTTGTGTTGTTATTGCCCGTCACACATTAGTACACATACACAGGCCCACACACACACACTGTTTCTCAAAGGTGACTATCGCACAGATTCGGCCCTGCTTTTAATGTGGCCACTTATGAGCTTCAAACCATATTGCCCTCTAACCCGACATCCACACAAACACACATTTTCTGTCTTCTCTCAGTTGTTTATTTCCTCTAGTCTCACTGTTCATGGTCTCAAATTAGGATGCTGGTCTACTATTCTGGCAATGTCTAATGTTTGAAGCTAAAGAAGCAAGAGAGCAAATTAACCCTTTACACACGCACACACACCCACACCATTTATGCAGTCCCTCTGCGGTTAAAGCATCTTTTATCCTGCCTGGTAATAAATTGTGGTAAGTTCTTATGTGACAAAAAATCACCAATGCACACACTCTGACCACATTGTGTTTGTCTATCCCCCCCCCCCCCCCCCCCCCCACACACACACACACACACACACACACACACACACACACAAACACACACACACACAAACACACACACACACACACACACAAACACACACACACACACACACACACACACACACACACACACACATTCGGAAACAAGCCATGGATATATGCAGAGGTACTCACAGGCATATGCACACCAGCACACACTGAAACACAATGACCTCCCCTCTCGCTCATATCTCTCCCTCTTTCCCTTGCTCATCATCATCTATTTGTCCATCTCTAGGTGTGTCAGCAGTCTCATACCCCCCCCCCCCCTTCTCTCTGGGTCTTTCACACACTACTTCCATCTTGGGCATTTAGCAGTGTCTGCAAATGCTGTAGTTAAATAGAAAATGAAAACATGCAAGAGGAGAGGTAGATAAAAAACACGGAATACGATGAAGGGCATTTAAAAAAAAAGATTGTCTGGCTTTCCTAACTCTCTTTTTCTCTTTTTGCCTTCCTGTATGATGTGTGGCTTTATTTTCCTTAAGTAAATCTTTTTCACTCTCACATTAAATAGTAATTTTATTTAAAGTGTTTTTGTAGTCATCCATTTTAGAATGAAAACCCCAGTCTGCAGCTCTTTTCAGCATTTAACCACTCCCATACGCCTCCTAGTGGAGGAATGCTGGGTACATCATACTACATCTAGTCAGGTATATCCCAGGAGGAACTCAGTGACGTGGCTGCCTTGCTTCATCTGTTGTCAATGTGACAGGTAGAAAGAAAATGAATACATGAATGGAAGTCTTGGTTTGCTAGTTCATGTTTTCCACCTCAGTGCTGTCCTTTTCATCTGCTCATTTATATTTTTAGAAGTGTAATTAGCTGTGTTCAGTTGCAGATCATTGCAAGCTCACATCTTTGCTTTGCTGCTAAATTAAGTATTAAAACTCAATTGCAGGGAGAACTGAAGTAGGTTTGTAATTCTTACATTAGACTTTCTAAAGCCTGCAGATACAGTTGATAATAACAAAGCATCAGAATCATGATCCATTAGTCTGACAGCTTTTAGTTGCTGCTCTCAATCTGTTTGTTGTCACTTCAGCTCTCTCTCCACTATGGTGTCGTATCAAATCAGATCTTTGTTTACTTGGATGTTTTTGTCTTTCTAAATTCATTTGTATCCCTCCCTGGAACTTCTTTCACTGTTTGCTTCTCTTTCATGCAATGTTTTTCTCAACTCAACTTTTCTACATCTTATATGCTGTTCCAAATTACCTCAAGAAGGGTAACATCATCCTTGCCTTTTGATCAACTCTGCAGACTGAAGTGATTTTTGAAGTAAAAAACATGTTTTTCTGCACACACACGCACACACACACACACACACACACACACACACACACACACACACACACACACACACACACACACACACACACACACACACACACACACACACACACACACACACACAGTCCCAGTTGATCCTTCTGTGGTCAAAGCATATTTTATCCAGCCTGGTAATAGATTGTGGTCTGACCACATTGTGTTTGTCTCTCCCTCACACACCCACCCACCCACCCACCCATGAGCTGCCCTGAGCTCAAACATTTTCATCAAAACAGATTCAAAAACACATTGAAAGTACATTTTAAAAACACACAAACACAACACCTAAGGTTCCTTGTGTTAATGAGTCAGTCTCTGTTCCATACATGTAATTTTTATTATTTATATCAAGTCCAGAGAACAATATTGACTTTGGCAAAATGAAATAAAAACAAAAAGGAAACAACAGTAATGGTTAAAAGTCATCATTATTAATGTAATTGGCTCTGTTTTATAGGCATCTGTTTACATGTATCTGTGTTCTGGGGTGTGTGTGTGTGTGTGTGTGTGTGTATGTGCTTTCCAGTTTGTTTGTTATGTGCTGTGTGTGTGTGCTTCTTCAGTATCTGTTTTTATTTTTATTTTTCTGCTTAGTTGTCATCAACATTTTCTGCTCTAATCATGAAGATTTTTTGTGTAAAACAAAAAATCACACATTTTGTATTTTGTATTCGATCCTAACATCACCCCCCAGAAAACTTTGAAAAACAGAAACACATGGTGCGACAAGTAACATCATTTTATATATATACTATATATATATGTACTTTCAAGTTTTTCTCTTCATTTTTTTTTCTTTTTGATGAAAGTTAGGAGTCTCTGTGGTCTGTGCCAGTGGATCAGTCGTCCTATTACACGTTTCACAAAGTCTTCTAATGAACACTTCCTAAAGGTTATTGGCTTTCATAGTGGCTCTGTCTTTTAACTGGTTCCTTTCAGAAAACATTCACTGTTTGGATTAAACATGAATCCATGTGGCACAAAGGAGTCTCAAATCTCAAAAATGAATTTTTAAGTAGTCGCTTTCTGACCAAGCTGCACAAATTGTAATTAATTCAGGTTTTGGTAAAATGTCTTTTAACACTTTACTCTTACTTCATTTTCAGTGATCCTTAAGACCTTGTCTAATCTTTTACTTTTAGGTCTTTCTTTTTTTTTTTTACAGCATGTTCAGAAAGCGGAACAACTTCTAAAACAGTAATGGTTGAGTCTGTCTGGTTGACTGGATTGCCCCTCACAAACATTCATATACATGTGCGCACTCGATCACACACACTCACACACACACACACAGGCACACATACATCGCATCTTGTCCCTGACCCATCAAGGCATGCATACTTATGCACCCATTAGCATTATTCATGTGTTTGGTCCTATCATCACACATCCAAAATGATCACATCTTTCAGAAATGCACACACGCACATGTTTCCCCCATACACCCCCTTCTCCTTCATTTTGTAATACGCATCAACTCCATTGTAATCCCAATGTCTTTCTTTTAATAATGTCTGTGCTCCACTCGCTCTATCCAGCTCATATCGATTGATCATGTCCAATGCACACAGCTCTGTATTTATGCTCCCATAATCCGCAGGCACGGCAAGCCAAAATCATTGAGCAGCCACAGAGGACACATAAAAGTCACATTCATTGTGTTTTGGAAAAGAGTTTCAAAATTGGCATCCGTTTTGGAGTCCAAAAAAAACCAAACAAGATGACAAAGCAGAGTGAGCTATGTCGTCCAAATCTTTTTTCTTTTTCTTTTTTTTACGGTTGTGTTTTTGTCCAAGAGGAGTGTTTCTCCAGTATTACGGATAGTGTAGTTGTTTTTGATCCAGTGTAAACCCTTGTGTTGTGGGGGCTGGAACTCTGGAGAGTTGAAGTGTTAGCAAGAGTCTGCTTCTATTAGTGTATAGGCTTTACTGAGATCCATGCTGAGCTCACACTATCTCCGTCTCTGCTATATAACCTTTGTTCTGTTTGTCTATTGATGTTTTCCCTTCTTTGATTATGTCTCTCCTTCTCTTTACGTCTATATATATCACTCACATAGTCTGTTCATACAATTGTCGCTCTGTCTAGATTTTAGTTATATTTCTTTTGTTACTACTTTCTTTTCTATCTTGTGCGTGAGCTCAACCTCAAGTATTTAAAGACATTTTTAAAACTGTCCCGTTATATTTCACCCCCTTTTGCTGTCACATCTTTCTCCCCACTTATTCCCTTGCCCGTAAGCCTTCGGGTCAGCTAACGAGAGCCTGTTAAGAATCTTCACCTCACTTCCAGGTACACTCTCTTGTCTCCTCTCCATTTTTCTTGACTTCTCCCCTGGCTAATCAAGGACTGTACAAGTCATTTTACTCTTCCTTCTCCCTCTGAACTCACAACCTTCCCTCACAAATCACTTCATCTTCCCTTTCTGGCTTTTTCGTTTTTTCCCACTATCTCCACCTCTTAGCCCTGTTCAAATCCCATTCAACTGTACTCTTTTAGAACCCTTTATCCCTCTTAACTTTCTTTATATTTCTTTCTACCTCGAACTACACAACACTTTCTTCCAGTTCTTCAGCACTCCTTCCATCCTTTCCCTTCTCCCTCCCCCTGTCTTTTACACTGCTCCCCTTCCCAGTAGTGATCCCGGTGTTAGAGTTGGAGTTGGTGGTGTTGTAAGCGTGGATGTATCCCCGTTGTAACTGACAATGGGCTCCATATCCGCCGCCGTTTTCGGTCTCGTCACTCGTTGTCGAGGAAGTCGTGCTTGTCGTAGATGAGCACTGCACCAGCATTCCATGAAGTGACTGGCTCCGCCTCGTCCAGATCACGCTCAGCCGCTTGGCGTAACTGACAGCACCATAGCGCTTGGCAACAGTCGCTGCTGCATCAGTCGCTAAGGCGACGGAGGAGCCCATATCCAGTGAGTGCCGCCGTTTACTAACTGTCCCACAGCTAGGATTTAGAGGGGATACAGGGCTCTGATAAGCCTGAGAGGAGTTCCATTTGTCTCTGCCTCTAGGAGGGATTCTCCAGTCCAAGAGATCTGAGTCTCTCAGGGGTGCAGCCAGAGAGAAACTGGCACGATTGGTCAGTTCTCGCTCCAGACGGGGTCTTGGGCGTTCCCTGGAGCGAGACTGACGGGGCAGGGTGGATGGAGGGGAAGGGGAGTAGTAGAGGGGAGTTCTGTCACTTTCTGGGGTGTATGGCGGCGCCTTCTCCAGCTTCCTCTGTCTCACCACCAAAGCCATCTCCCCTCCTGTCCCCGCCATTGTAGAAACCACTCCCCCAGCTGAAAGAAACTGCTCCAGGTTGACTTTAGGTTTGGGCCTGGGCTTTGGAGGGAGTTTCGGAGGCAGAGAGGAAGCAGAATCGGCTGCTTCCTTCTTCTTTTCCTTGTCTTTGTCCTTGTCCTTGTCCTTCTCCTTCTCCTTCTCCCCACCTCTCTTGGTAGGCAGACCATTGGGTAGGACCACCATCATCATGTCCCCTGAACCATTTGATTGGTAGCATCCACTACTGTTCCCCCCCTTTGTCCCCCGACCCTACACCTCCTCCTTGACAGCAGGCCCCGCCTCCTGCCTCTGTGTTGCTGTTGTGACATATCATGTGGTCGCCATGGTTGCACACTCGGTGGCGAACCATTAGCGCCACAGTAAACACGAGTAGGGTGACCACAACAACGCCACCAACCAAAATAGTGAGTGTCCCTCCCAGGAAGTGGGCTTGGAGAGAGCGGCACGCTGGGTAAACATCCTTGGTGGAGAATGTGGTACAGCCCAGGACTTTTGTTGCTGCTAATGATGTGACTGTGTCATCAAAAATGGCCAGCACGCACAAGTTATAGTCCACTCCCGAAGCCAGGTTCTTCAACAGGAAACGGTCGCTGGTGGATGGCAGGATTCTAAAGAGAAGGAAAATAAACAAAAAGTACAGTTCAGTGAAATATGTGCACAGGATCATTAGGGAGTTAGTTAAATCTTATCTGCAGTTACTGGAAGCATAGCCCAAATATTCGTGACTATTGTGGAACAAAAGAGGAAAAGGTTGCATATTGGAAAAGGAG